>NW_025953552.1:0-5449 GCF_018812025.1 Megalobrama amblycephala | reverse complement strand
TCTCTCCAATGGTGTTTTAGCTTCTGGTGTCTGGAACTTGATTTCTGTTACCATTCCTGTTTCATGGTCAGTTACTATTTCAGTATGTTCATGTTCTCTGGAAGTTGTTAGAGTCACTGGTTCATTTGTGAATGTTGACTCAATTTTGTCTGAAATTAAATCAACAGATTCTGACTGTCTTTCTTCATATGTTGTAGTTACTCTCTCAAATAATGTTATTTCTTCGGGAGTTGATAAGTTGATTTCTGTTGTACATTCTGTGTCAAGAGCCTCTGTTGTCATTATTGTCTCTTGTCTGGTCACTGTGAAATCTCCTGCATATTTTGTGGAAGTTGTTGGAGTCACTGGTTCATTTGTATATTTTGACTCAATATTGTCTAAAATTAAACCAGCATGTTCTGACTGTCTTTCTTCATATGTGGTATCTGCGCTTATCACAGCTGTTTTATCTTCTGGTGTCAGAATCTCAATTTCTGTTTCACGAAGCTCTGTTGTCATTATTGTCTCTTGTCTGGTCACTGTGAAATCTCCTGCATATTTTGTGGATGTTGTTGGAGTCACTGGTTCATTTGTGACTGTTGACTCAATATTGTCTAAAGTTAAATCAACAGGTTTTGACTTTGACTGTCTTTCTTCATATGTGGTCTCTCTTCTCTCCACTGCTGTTTTGTGTTCTGGTGTTGATAAGTTGATTTCTGTTTTATGTTCAGTTTCAAGAGCCTCTGTTGTCATTCTTCTGTCTTGTTCAGTCTCCATTAACTCTTCTGCATAATTTCTGGATGTGGTTGGTGTACCTAAATCATTTGTACCTTCAGTTGCAGGATATTCTGACCTCAAATCATTATATTCTGATTGTCTTTCTTCATATGTGGTTTCTTTTCTCTCCACAGATGTTTTGTCTTCTGGCGTTTGTAACTCGATTTCAGTTGTATGTTCTGTTTCATGGTCACTTACTATTTCAGTATGTTCATGTTCTCTGGAAGTTGTCGGAGTCGCTAGTTCATGTGTACCTTTTGACTCAGCATTTTCTGAAATGAATTCAGTCGGTTCTGATTGTCTTTCTTCATACGTGGTCTCTCTTCTCTCCACAGCTGTTATTTCTTCTGGTGTTGATAAGTCGATTTCTGTTGTACATTCTGTTTCAAGAGCCTCTGTTGTCTTTCTTCTGTCTTGTTCAGTCTCCATGAACTCTTCTGCATATTTTCTAGATGTGGTTGGTGTAACTAATTCATTTGTACCTTCAGTTGCAGGATATTCTGACCTTAAATCATTATATTCTGACTGTCTTTCTTCATATGTGGTTTCTTTTCTCTCCACAGATGTTTTGTCTTCTGGTGTTTGTAACTCAATTTCTGTTGTACACTCTGTTTCAGGATGTTCTGTTGTCATTTCGATCTCATGTTCTTTCAATGTCTCGGTATGTTCATATTCTCTGGATCTGGTTGGTGTCACTGGTTCATTTGTACCTTTTGACTCAATATTTTCAGAAATGAAAAGTTCTGACTGTCTTTCTTCATACGTTGTACCTGTTGTCTTCACAGGTGTTTTATCTTCTGGTGTTTGTAACTCAATTTCTGTTGTACGTTCTGTTTCAGGATGTTCTGTTGTCATTATTGTCTCTTGTCTTTTCTTTGTAAAATCTCCTGCATATTTTATGGAAGTTGTTGGAGTCACTGGTTCATTTGTGACTGTTGACTCAATATTGTCTGAAATGAAATCAACAGGTTTTGATTGTCTTTCTTGATATGTTGTATCTGTTCTCTCCAATGGTGTTTTAGCTTCTGGTGTTTGTAACTCAATTTCTGTTGTACACTCTGTTTCAGGATGTTCTGTTGTCATTTCGATCTCATGTTCTTTCAGTGTCTCGATATGTTCATATTCTCTGGATCTGGTTGGTGTCACTGGTTCATTTGTACCTTTTGACTCAATATTTTTAGAAATGAAAAGTTCTGACTGTCTTTCTTCATATGTTGTACCTGTTGTCTTCACAGGTGTTTTATCTTCTGGTGTTTGTAAGTTAATTTCTGTTGTACATTCTGTTTCAACAGCCTCTGTTGTCATTATTGTCTCTTGCCTTTTCTTTGTGAAATCTCCTGCATATTTTAGGGAAGTTGTTGGAGTCACTGGTTCATTTGTGACTGTTGACTCAATATTGTCTGAAATGAAATCAACAGGTTTTGATTGTCTTTCTTGATATGTTGTATCTGTTCTCTCCAATGGTGTTTTAGCTTCTGGTGTCTGGAACTTGATTTCTGTTACCATTCCTGTTTCATGGTCAGTTACTATTTCAGTATGTTCATGTTCTCTGGAAGTTGTTAGAGTCACTGGTTCATTTGTGAATGTTGACTCAATTTTGTCTGAAATTAAATCAACAGATTCTGACTGTCTTTCTTCATATGTTGTAGTTACTCTCTCAAATAATGTTATTTCTTCGGGAGTTGATAAGTTGATTTCTGTTGTACATTCTGTGTCAAGAGCCTCTGTTGTCATTATTGTCTCTTGTCTGGTCACTGTGAAATCTCCTGCATATTTTGTGGAAGTTGTTGGAGTCACTGGTTCATTTGTATATTTTGACTCAATATTGTCTAAAATTAAACCAGCATGTTCTGACTGTCTTTCTTCATATGTGGTATCTGCGCTTATCACAGCTGTTTTATCTTCTGGTGTCAGAATCTCAATTTCTGTTTCACGAAGCTCTGTTGTCATTATTGTCTCTTGTCTGGTCACTGTGAAATCTCCTACATATTTTGTGGAAGTTGTTGGTGTCACTGGTTCATTTGTGACTGTTGACTCAATATTGTCTAAAGTTAAATCAACAGGTTTTGACTTTGACTGTCTTTCTTCATATGTGGTCTCTCTTCTCTCCACAGCTGTTTTGTGTTCTGGTGTTGATAAGTTGATTTCTGTTGTATATTCAGTTTCAAGAGCCTCTGTTGTCATTCTTCTGTCTTGTTCAGTCTCCATTAACTCTTCTGCATAATTTCTGGATGTGGTTGGTGTACCTAAATCATTTGTACCTTCAGTTGCAGGATATTCTGATCTCAAATCATTATATTCTGATTGTCTTTCTTCATATGTGGTTTCTTTTCTCTCCACAGATGTTTTGTCTTCTGGCGTTTGTAACTCGATTTCAGTTATATGTTCTGTTTCATGGTCACTTACTATTTCAGTATGTTCATGTTCTCTGGAAGTTGTCGGAGTCGCTGGTTCATGTGTAACTTTTGACTCAGCATTTTCTGAAATGAATTCAGTCAGTTCTGATTGTCTTTCTTCATACGTGGTCTCTCTTCTCTCCACAGCTGTTATTTCTTCTGGTGTTGATAAGTCGATTTCTGTTGTACATTCTGTTTCAAGAGCCTCTGTTGTCTTTCTTCTGTCTTGTTCAGTCTCCATGAACTCTTCTGCATATTTTCTGGATGTGGTTGGTGTAACTAATTCATTTGTACCTTCAGTTGCAGGATATTCTGACCTTAAATCATTATATTCTGACTGTCTTTCTTCATATGTGGTATCTGTTCTCTCCACAGGTGTTTTATCTTCTGGTGTTTGTAACTCGATTTCTGTTGTACACTCTGTTTCAGGATGTTCTGTTGTCATTTCGATCTCATGTTCTTTCAGTGTCTCGGTATGTTCATATTCTCTGGATCTGGTTGTTGTCACTGGTTCATTTGTACCTTTTGACTCAATATTTTCAGAAATGAAAAGTTCTGACTGTCTTTCTTCATATGTTGTACCTGTTGTCTTCACAGGTGTTTTATCTTCTGGTGTTTGTAAGTTAATTTCTGTTGTACATTCTGTTTCAACAGCCTCTGTTGTCATTATTGTCTCTTGCCTTTTCTTTGTGAAATCTCCTGCATATTTTAGGGAAGTTGTTGGAGTCACTGGTTCATTTGTGACTGTTGACTCAATATTGTCTGAAATGAAATCAACAGGTTTTGATTGTCTTTCTTGATATGTTGTATCTGTTCTCTCCAATGGTGTTTTAGCTTCTGGTGTCTGGAACTTGATTTCTGTTACCATTCCTGTTTCATGGTCAGTTACTATTTCAGTATGTTCATGTTCTCTGGAAGTTGTTAGAGTCACTGGTTCATTTGTGAATGTTGACTCAATTTTGTCTGAAATTAAATCAACAGATTCTGACTGTCTTTCTTCATATGTTGTAGTTACTCTCTCAAATAATGTTATTTCTTCGGGAGTTGATAAGTTGATTTCTGTTGTACATTCTGTGTCAAGAGCCTCTGTTGTCATTATTGTCTCTTGTCTGGTCACTGTGAAATCTCCTGCATATTTTGTGGAAGTTGTTGGAGTCACTGGTTCATTTGTATATTTTGACTCAATATTGTCTAAAATTAAACCAGCATGTTCTGACTGTCTTTCTTCATATGTGGTATCTGCGCTTATCACAGCTGTTTTATCTTCTGGTGTCAGAATCTCAATTTCTGTTTCACGAAGCTCTGTTGTCATTATTGTCTCTTGTCTGGTCACTGTGAAATCTCCTGCATATTTTGTGGAAGTTGTTGGTGTCACTGGTTCATTTGTGACTGTTGACTCAATATTGTCTAAAGTTAAATCAACAGGTTTTGACTTTGACTGTCTTTCTTCATATGTGGTCTCTCTTCTCTCCACTGCTGTTTTGTGTTCTGGTGTTGATAAGTTGATTTCTGTTGTATATGTTCAGTTTCAAGAGCCTCTGTTGTCATTCTTCTGTCTTGTTCAGTCTCCATTAACTCTTCTGCATAATTTCTGGATGTGGTTGGTGTACCTAAATCATTTGTACCTTCAGTTGCAGGATATTCTGACCTCAAATCATTATATTCTGATTGTCTTTCTTCATATGTGGTTTCTTTTCTCTCCACAGATGTTTTGTCTTCTGGCGTTTGTAACTCGATTTCAGTTGTATGTTCTGTTTCATGGTCACTTACTATTTCAGTATGTTCATGTTCTCTGGAAGTTGTCGGAGTCGCTGGTTCATGTGTACTTTTGACTCAGCATTTTCTGAAATGAATTCAGTCGGTTCTGATTGTCTTTCTTCATACGTGGTCTCTCTTCTCTCCACAGCTGTTATTTCTTCTGGTGTTGATAAGTCGATTTCTGTTGTACATTCTGTTTCAAGAGCCTCTGTTGTCTTTCTTCTGTCTTGTTCAGTCTCCATGAACTCTTCTGCATATTTTCTGGATGTGGTTGGTGTAACTAATTCATTTGTACCTTCAGTTGCAGGATATTCTGACCTTAAATCATTATATTCTGACTGTCTTTCTTCATATGTGGTTTCTTTTCTCTCCACAGATGTTTTATCTTCTGGTGTTTGTAACTCAATTTCTGTTGTACACTCTGTTTCAGGATGTTCTGTTGTCATTTCGATCTCATGTTCTTTCAATGTCTCGGTATGTTCATATTCTCTGGATCTGGTTGGTGTCACTGGTTCATTTGTACCTTTTGACTCAATATT
>NW_025953551.1:0-6639 GCF_018812025.1 Megalobrama amblycephala | reverse complement strand
GCGGCGAGCCCACCTAATCGCCACCTGCCATGCCTCTTCCCAGCGGTCTCGCGAAGCCTCTAACAACTCCGCCCTAGCTTCCTGTAAGGCTTCCCCGTAATGGTCCTGCAGGATATCCACTCCTGTGTGGAGCCAGTTCTTTGCATTCCCAAAGATCAGCCATTCAGTATTGAGATTAGGGAGTGCCGGCTGAACCCCTGTTGCTATTTGATTTGCCATACGAACAAGCCGAGCTGGCTGTCGATTCTGGCCGTCCACCGTCTGGAGCGTATAAGCATGGTGAAAGGCTTTAAGAAACTTGTACATGCTTCTGATCGTTGCTCTAAAGTCCTGCTCTGCCATCTTAACACTGTGCCTATAAAACAATAAATCCCCTATTAAAAAGGAACCGGATCCCACTATAAACAATTTTAGCAAAAAATTGACCAAAGTAAGTAATAATAAACAACAATAATAATAACAACAATAATAATAACAATAATAACCATAACAATAACAATAACAATAACAATAATAATAAACTGACAGACTCCCCCATTGACTCTACCAAGCGAACCAGGAGATGCTAGACCTGTCTGGGCCACACATCTCCCCAGGGGGCCTGTCTGGGCCCGATTCGCACTCCCATCCCGTGCCTCACCAAGGCCGCAAAGACCAAAGGAGGCACCAGAGGGAGTTTCCCCTCTTACCCTAACCTGTGTATCTCCCCTGAACGGATCCAACTCGACCCTGAAAGCGAGATTCAGACTGAACCTGCTCCAGACCGGCAAACCTAGTCCCAGCCCAAGGGCCACAACCAGATAATCCCGGCCCAGCATCGCCTTCCCTAAGCATTCTTGCTCAACGTGACAACTTTCATGAAATGTGAAACCCCTTTTTTTTAACCTCAGGAATGCAAGGTCCTTGAGTGAACCTGCTCCAGACCAGCGAATCCGGCCGCAGCCCGAAGGCCACAGCCAGATAATCCCGGCCCAGCATCGCATTCCCTAAGCAGCCTTTGCTTAGCACCCAATTTTATCCCAGGAATGCAAGGTCCTTGAGTGAACCTGCTCCAGACCAGCGAACCTAGCCGCAACCCGAAGGCTACAACCAGATAATCCTGGCCCAGCATCGCATTCCTTCCACCACTTAATGGTGAGAGATAAATATTTGAGTGAAAAGAGAGAAGGGCCCTTTGTCAAGACTCAAATGAGTTTAATGGTATGTCAATTCCGATGGCTCTGGCAAAGGTTAGGAGTTGTAAAATACAACAGCTCCCCCCAACCTAGAACCCGTCTAGGAAGGTTTGGAATAGGGAGACCGAGGTAGTGCACTGGCCGACGCCTGTTAGACTATACCACCCTCCTGACTCGGAGCCTCTCCTATATGGGCATTGGGCCTATAAAGCTATAAGTAGTACCCGATTAGATCTTAGTTGATCAGAAAAAACCACCACCCTAGGGTAATACACCCAAGGGTTTTATTAAATCGGGTCCATCTTACACCGGGCTATTCTGGGTAGGGTTACTTTGTACGGGTTTAGATCCCTACTGATCTAAGGGCTACAAACACTAGGTTTTACAAATCCCACCGGACTACTCAGATCTATGCCAAGTCCAAAAATTAATTCATAAGGCTACAAGCAGTATCCGATTAGATCTAAACTGATCAGAAAAAACCACCAACCTAGGGTAATGCCCCCAAGGGCTTACTAGATCAGGTCCAAGCTACTCTGGGTAGGGTTAGGGTATGAGTAGGTATGGGTTTAGATCCCTTATTTGATCTAAGAGCTACAAACACTATGTTTTACAAATCCCACCGGACTACTCAGATCTATGCCCAATCCAAGAATTAACTCTGTTACCCAAAAGACACATCGTCAGTGGTGTACCTCAGGATCATTGGGTGTTTCGGCTCTTTAAACACCAGACACCCTCCTCTGAGGCGGCCCGCCAGGGTGATCAATCCCGGCGTGTGTCCTCCCTCCATCCCAGTACTGCCCAACCCAAAAACCGCTACCATTTAACCAAAACTACAACCATTTAAACAAAACTACCACCATTTAACCAAATCCAACCCAACCCCAACACCTCAACCAACCTAGAATAACCCTCTGATGCTAGTCATCGATAGAAGATTGGATCCCACTCTGCGTGCTGTCCAAGTGGACCCAGAGCGGTCCGTCACTTACCTTCCACAGTGCCCCTTCGTTAACACCGCAAGGTCTCCGAGGCACTGCTCGAGGTTCATATTGGCGGGTACCTAAGCACCAAGCTTCTACCAATAATCCCCCCTAGGAACCACCCAACCTTATCCAGACATCACACACTTACCGCGCAATCGTAAAGGCGAATGATTCCTAACCATCTCCCACATTCTCAAGCCTCCTATCTATCTGCACCACTTCTCACACCCATGGTGAACCCAATTAACTCTTTACCCACAATCCTTTGCAACCTTTCTTCGACCTATTTCTACTTCCCACCGGTATCTGACAATCGACGAATTCTCCTCAATCACCCATTCGCTTGTTGCCCTGACCAATCACAATCTCAATTTTCCCTCACCATCTTACCGTTCACCAGCACCTTAACCTAACCTCCCTCCCAACATCAACCTAATGCTGATCGTCCTCCAGACCAAAACTGGTCCTGGTGCCGGGCTCGACCTCGGGACTCCTTGCTCCCGAGCCGCCCTCACTGACCACCATACCAACCATCCAGTTCCCTCCACCCCCTACTCCTAGAACTATGAACCTCCTCAACCCAGCTGTATTGCTACAAGAAAATATTCCTTGCTCCATACCGGTCTCGAACTCAGGTCCCTCTACTTCCCAAACCATTACTTTAACCACTACACCATCCCAACTCTTTTATTCAATCCTCCTCCACACACCTATATTGTTATGGACCACCATTTCTATAAGAAAATATTCCTTGCTCCACGCCGGTCTCGAACTCGGGTCCCTCTGCTTCCCAAACCATTACTTTAACCACTACACCATCCCAACTCTTTTATTCAATCCTCCTCCACACACCTATATTGTTATGGACCACCATTTCTACAAGAAAATATTCCCTGCTCCATGTCGGTCTCGAACTCGGGTCCCTCTGCTTCCCAAACCATTACTTTAACCACTACACCATCCCAACTCTTTTATTCAATCCTCCTCCACACACCTATATTGTTATGGACCACCATTTCTACAAGAAAATATTCCCTGCTCCATGTCGGTCTCGAACTCGGGTCCCTCTGCTTCCCAAACCATTACTTTAACCACTACACTAACCCCAGATGCTCCATCATCTAGAATCCGGGCTATTCCTATGAGGGTTAGGTTTAGGCAATGTGCAGGTACAGGGATAGCCCAGTTATCTCCAGTGACGGTTAGGTTTAGGTATAAATCGCCGGTGTTTCTTTATCTAGAATCCGGGCTATTCCTATGAGGGTTAGGTTTAGGCAATGTGCAGGTACAGGGATAGCCCAGTTATCTCCAGTGACGGTTAGGTTTAGGTATAAATCGCCGGTGTTTCTTTATCTAGAATCCGGGCTATTCCTATGAGGGTTAGGTTTAGGCAATGTGCAGGTACAGGGATAGCCCAGTTATCTCCAGTGACGGTTAGGTTTAGGTATAAATCGCCGGTGTTTCTTTATCTAGAATCCGGGCTATTCCTATGAGGGTTAGGTTTAGGCAATGTGCAGGTACAGGGATAGCCCAGTTATCCCCCTTGACGGTTAGGTTTAGATATTGCCTTTCCCCCTTTTTTCCGGAAAGCCTTTTCCTTTTAAGGGATCACTCAGAATGGGGAATCCGTTATGGATATTCAATCCTCCATTACCCCAATCATCACCATCACCCCTTTTTTTATTTTATTTATTTTTTATTTTTGTCTTGAATTTTTATGTTAAGTTCTTACCCCTTGTGCAAAAAACTCTCTACCCCCCATGAAATTCCATCCGCTCATTTAGGCCATTTGGAACGCTGGTGTTTAGTTTTTTGATCCATGATCGCTCCCTGAAAAGCCTCTGCCCCTTTGACCACCTGGGGTTGTGTTCCAGACCACAGATACGTAGGCACTGGACCCCGTGTTCCCTAAAGTGTTCCACCAGTGATCGCTGCCTGCACGCCCTCCGCCCAGAACAGATCAAGGACCGATGCTGGTGGAGTCGCGCCCTGATTGAATTCTTCGTCTCCCCAACGTATTGCCTGCCACACTTGGTACATGAGATCATATAGATGCACTTCTCAGCATTCAAGGGGATATTGGGTAGGCGGAAGGCCTCCACCCCTCTAAAGGCCTTAACGACACGGGGCCCACTAACCCGCTGACCCATATCCCTAACTGAAGGGAGCCGGCTGTGCACCAATAGATCCCTCAGGTTTGTGTTACGTTTATATGCGGCAAGCAATGAAAAATCACCCCCCACCCCAGTGTTCGCTAAGGTCCGGGAGAAATTGTCTCTGACCCGTCTTGTCAGATTCACCGTTCCCGGAGAAAACGTAAAAATCACAGGGACTCGCTCATTCTCTGACTGGGAAGATGGGGCCTTTTTATTCACATCCATCCCACAATGTTCTCTGTAAATCGCCCTCAACAATGTCCTGGAATATCCCCTTTGTCGGAGAGCTTTAAACAAGATGCGCTTTGCTTCTTGAAAGCCATCTTCCTGCGAACAAATCCTCTGAAACCTGACTAACTGCGCCAGGACGATCCCCCTGAAAGTGTGGCGTGGGTGATAGCTATGGTAATGAAGAAGCGCATGAGTATCGGTCTCTTTAAAGAAAACCTTAAAGTCTAATCGTCCCGTCTTATGGAAATCCAGTCCTTTGTACACCGTAGTGTCCAGGAAATCCACAGCCTGTTTGTCAATGGCCGCTTTCACCTTAATGGAGGCATGGTGCAAATTAAGTACCTCCAGGAAGGTCTGGAATTCCTGCAGACCATGCTGCCACACGCCCCACACGTCGTCCAGAAACCTAAGGTAACCAAGTGGCAGTTTGGGGCATTTGGGAAAAAGGGTATCTTCCCACTGCGCCATATAGATGTTTGCGTAAGATGGCGCAAACCTCTTCCCCATTGCCGTGCCCTTGATCTGTAGGTAAAAGGCACCCTCAAACTCGAAATCATTCTTCGTAAGGCTAATCTCGAGGAGCTGTAATATCGCCTTATCGGGCCTAGAGGGATCTGGAAACTTTTCGAAACAATCCCGCACTGCTTTCATCCCCAGAGGAGTCTCAATATTTGTGTAAAGGCTGTCCACATCCAATGAAAATAAGAAGGCCTCTGGCGGCACCCGCAGCTGTTTTACCTTGTCCAAAAAATCATAAGTATCTCTTACATAACTAAAATGTTTAGTAGATAACGGATTTAAGTAAAAATCAATAAACTCCGCCACCCGGTAACTCTCGCTCCCACAATCCGATACTATGGGGCGACCCGGGGGCATAAACCGAGTTGGCCACTTGTCCATGGGTTTATGGACCTTTGGCAATAAATAAAACCTCCTCGGCCTCGGATTGAGCTCCCCCACCAAATATGTGGCCTGCCGTTGACCAATAAAGCCCTCCTTAATCAGTTCCCGCACTATCCGCTGTATTTGTGGAATTGAATCCTGAAAAATGGGGCCTTGTAACTTAGAATAAAAATTAACATCGCCTAATTGCCTTAGGCCTTCTTGAACATATTCCGGCCTATCCATAATCACCACCCCGCTGCCTTTATCTGCCGGCTTGATAACAATGTCTCGCCTGTGCGAGAGTTTACTCAAAGCCTCGATTTCCTGTGCTGATAAGTTTGAAGACAGAGGCCTCGTCCGCCTGGCCACCTCATCAACACTTTTGAAATTAAGATTAAAAAAATCAAAGGTCTCTCCCGGCAAGGCTTGGGGAGGGGGAACCCAATCCGATCTCGTGCAAAATGGACGAACTTGAGACCGATCCGATGTGGGCCCAAAGAAAAGCGCTCTTTTTATTCTTTTGTGGAAACTGCCTAAATCGGCTAACACAGATACCCTATCAAAGGGTTTGATCAAAAATGAAGGAACAAAAGATAGCCCCCTGTCTAATAACTTAGATTGCGCTGTGGATAACTGAAAACTTTTTGACAAATTAACAACCGAATTGTTCAATAAGGGGCCCTGCTTTGAGGGCCCCTTTATACTAAATTTAGATGTTGCAGCCAATGATCCATCATGGCTCCTGCCGCGGGCCTAGTCCAATGGATCAGATCCGTCTCCGTCTTGAACTTCTCCCATGGCAGCAGGGGAATGCTAAGGCCGGTCTTTTCGAAGACGCTGTTCAGCGTTTTAATATTCTCTATTACCTTAGCCGGCAAGGCCTTATTGTAATTGATCAGGGGGAAGTGAATGACCGCATTTGGAAAGGTCCGGTGTGCCGCCCCCTGCAACCGCTCCACACTCTTGCCTAAGATAGTGGGATTGCCCTGCTCCCTATTGTTTAGGCCAAACGACAACACCACATGTTGGGCCTCCGGCCATACTGGTGTCTTGTACCCAATAACGTGATAGGCCTGTGCCAAATTTGCCCCCGGAAATGAATCCACTTGGACTTTGTCGTTGTTAATACTCGGCACCCGGCTTAAATTTGAACTGCCCAGGATCAAGATTGGTCTAGTTGGCTTCAAACCCCAATTCCTGTAT
>NW_025953550.1:0-7324 GCF_018812025.1 Megalobrama amblycephala | reverse complement strand
AAAAACAAAGTATTAAAGGGTTGATACCAAGAAAGAGTAGGAAACCTCTCTGATGCTCTTCGACAGATCGACTCTTGCTTCACCTAAACCCACTGGAGTTATGCCACCTCTTCCCACCACAGCAAACCTGCCAATTTGGTCTGCATCATGGCAGGTTCTTTCACCGCTGTTCGAGAAAGTTTCAAGTTTAACACTTTACTGTTCAACTGTCTACGACTATTATCAGCTCTGGTCAAGTGGGTTCAACGTCATGACTTTCATATCAGCTCTGTGCAAAACTGGTTTAGTTCTAATACACCTTGCTCGGGTGTCTGGAAGATTTTGACGCTGGACCCGAGCAGCAGCCGCTCCAGCATCCGTGGAGAAGAAGCCGGTCGGACACCATTTTAAAAACGAAAGAAGCCGCTATAACACATGCTGTGTTCATATCGATCAACTTACCTGGATCCCTACCTGTTCTACTCACCTGTTGAGAATCCTGTCGCCCTTCCTCCTCCATCGTCTATATTCTTCAGCTCTGATCCTACGACCATCCTTCAGCCTGTCTCCATCACGCGCCAGCAAAGACACAAAGACTGTTACTGAGACGCTGTTCATTCAAGTGTCCATTCAGTGAAGGCTTACCTGCTGATCCTGCTTGCTCTCTTCCTCCTGAAAGTAAACCATCGGTGTATCTGAGTTACCCGAGTTGTCTCCTTCTGTACACATGACACCATGTAATGCTTCACAAATCACTTTTCAAACCATACAATGCAAATGCAAAAATAAAAGATTGAAAAAAGACGTTCATTTTTCATTTTTTTCATATACTGCATCAATAGATAGTTTTGTTAAAATATGACTTTAGAAACAATCGTTTGCTAAATAAAATCTTTTTTTTCCCATTTTTTTGGTCTTGTCATTTGAATATTTATATGAAAAAGTCCAAAAAAAGACAAAAGTCAAAATTGAGACAGACATACTCAGTTGAAATTGACATGAAAAAGTCCAAAAAATTGGCGAAAAGTCAAAATTGAGACAGACATACTCAGTTGAAATTGATATGAAAAAGTCCAAAAAATTGTTGAAAAGTCAAAATTGTGAAAAAGTCCAAAATTATATGAAAAAGTCCAAAAAATTGACGAAGTCAAAATTGTGAAAAAGTCCAAAATTATATGAAAAAGTCCCAAAAAAAGACGAAAAGTCAAAATTGAGACAGACATACTCAGTTGAAATCAACATGAAAAAGTCAAAAAAATTGACGAAAAGTCAAAATTGAGACGACATACTGAGTTGAAATTGACATGAAAAAGTCGAAAAAATTGGCGAAGTCAAAATTGAGACAGACATACTCAGTTGAAATTGATATGAAAAAGTCCAAAAAAAGACGAAAAGTCAAAATTGAGACAGACATACTCAGTTGAAATTAACATGAAAAAGTCCAAAAAACTGATGAAAAGTCAAAATTGAGACAGACATACTCAGTTGAAATTAACATGAAAAAGTCCAAAAAACTGATGAAAAGTCAAAATTGAGACAGACATACTCAGTTGAAATTAACATGAAAAAGTCCAAAAAACTGATGAAAAGTCAAAATTGAG
The DNA here is from genome assembly GCF_018812025.1 of Megalobrama amblycephala. Classification (NCBI taxonomy): domain Eukaryota; kingdom Metazoa; phylum Chordata; class Actinopteri; order Cypriniformes; family Xenocyprididae; genus Megalobrama; species Megalobrama amblycephala. The sequence continues at coordinate 5,744 of NW_025953550.1, read as the reverse complement.
ACAGACATACTCAGTTGATATTAACATGAAAAAGACCAAAAAAAGACGAAAAGTCAAAATTGAGACAGACATACTCAGTTGAAATTGATATGAAAAAGTCCCCAAAAAAGACGAAAAGTCAAAATTGAGACAGACATACTCAGTTGAAATTGATATGAAAAAGTCCCAAAAAAAGACGAAAAGTCAAAATTGAGACAGACATACTCAGTTGAAATTGATATGAAAAAGTCAAAAAAATTGTCGAAAAGTCAAAATTGTGAAAAAGTCCAAAATTATATGAAAAAGTCCAAAAAATTGACGAAGTCAAAATTGAGACAGACATACTCAGTTGAAATTGATATGAAAAAGTCCCAAAAAAAGACGAAAAGTCAAAATTGAGACAGACATACTCAGTTGAAATTGATATGAAAAAGTCCCAAAAAAAGACGAAAAGTCAAAATTGAGACAGACATACTCAGTTGAAATTGATATGAAAAAGTCAAAAAAATTGTCGAAAAGTCAAAATTGTGAAAAAGTCCAAAATTATATGAAAAAGTCCAAAAAATTGACGAAGTCTAAATTGAGACAGACATACTCAGTTGAAATTGACATGAAAAAGTCAAAAAAATTGGCGAAAAGTCAAAATTGAGACAGACATACTCAGTTGAAATTAACATGAAAAAGTCCAAAAAACTGATGAAAAGTCAAAATTGAGACAGACATACTCAGTTGAAATTAACATGAAAAAGTCCAAAAAACTGATGAAAAGTCAAAATTGAGACAGACATACTCAGTTGATATTAACATGAAAAAGACCAAAAAAAGACGAAAAGTCAAAATTGAGACAGACATACTCAGTTGAAATTGACATGAAAAAGTCCCCAAAAAAGACGAAAAGTCAAAATTGAGACAGACATACTCAGTTGAAATTGATATGAAAAAGTCCCAAAAAAAGACGAAAAGTCAAAATTGAGACAGACATAGTTGAAATTAACATGAAAAAGTCCAAAAAATTGTAGAAAAGTCAAAATTGTGAAAAAGTCCAAAATTATATGAAAAAGTCCAAAAAAAGACGAAAAGTCAAAATCGAGACAGACATACTCAGTTGAAATTGATATGAAAAAGTCCCCAAAAAAGACGAAAAGTCAAAATTGAGACAGACATACTCAGTTGAAATTAACATGAAAAAGTCCAAAAAATTGTAGAAAAGTCAAAATTGTGAAAAAGTCCAAAATTATATGAAAAAGTCCAAAAAAAGACGAAAAGTCAAAATTGAGACAGACATACTCAGTTGAAATTGACATGAAAAAGTCCAAAAAATTGGCGAAAAGTCAAAATTGAGACAGACATACTCAGTTGAAATTTGATATGAAAAAGTCCAAAAAATTGTCGAAAAGTCAAAATTGTGAAAAAGTCCAAAATTATATGAAAAAGTCCAAAAAATTGACGAAGTCAAAATTGTGAAAAAGTCCAAAATTATATGAAAAAGTCCCAAAAAAAGACGAAAAGTCCAAATTGAGACAGACATACTCAGTTGAAATCAACATGAAAAAGTCAAAAAAATTGACGAAAAGTCAAAATTGAGACAGACATACTCAGTTGAAATTAACATGAAAAAGTCCAAAAAACTGATGAAAAGTCAAAATTGAGACAGACATACTCAGTTGAAATTAACATGAAAAAGTCAAAAAAACTGATGAAAAGTCAAAATTGAGACAGACATACTCAGTTGAAATTGATATGAAAAAGTCCCAAAAAAAGACGAAAAGTCAAAATTGAGACAGACATACTCAGTTGAAATTGATATGAAAAAGTCCCAAAAAAGACGAAAAGTCAAAATTGAGACAGACATACTCAGTTGAAATTGATATGAAAAAGTAAAAAAAATTGACGAAAAGTCAAAATTGTGAAAAAGTCCAAAATTATATGAAAAAGTCCAAAAAATTGACGAAGTCAAAATTGAGACAGACATACTCAGTTGAAATTGACATGAAAAAGTCCAAAAAATTGGCGAAAAGTCAAAATTGAGACAGACATACTCAGTTGAAATTAACATGAAAAAGTCCAAAAAATTGTAGAAAAGTCAAAATTGTGAAAAAGTCCAAAATTATATGAAAAAGTCCAAAAAAAGACGAAAAGTCAAAATCGAGACAGACATACTCAGTTGAAATTGATATGAAAAAGTCCCAAAAAAAGACGAAAAGTCAAAATTGAGACAGACATACTCAGTTGAAATTAACATGAAAAAGTCCAAAAAATTGTAGAAAAGTCAAAATTGTGAAAAAGTCCAAAATTATATGAAAAAGTCCAAAAAAAGACGAAAAGTCAAAATTGAGACAGACATACTCAGTTGAAATTGACATGAAAAAGTCCAAAAAATTGGCGAAAAGTCAAAATTGAGACAGACATACTCAGTTGAAATTGATATGAAAAAGTCAAAAAAATTGTCGAAAAGTCAAAATTGTGAAAAAGTCCAAAATTATATGAAAAAGTCCAAAAAATTTACGAAGTCAAAATTGTGAAAAAGTCCAAAATTATATGAAAAAGTCCCAAAAAAAGACGAAAAGTCCAAATTGAGACAGACATACTCAGTTGAAATCAACATGAAAAAGTCAAAAAAATTGACGAAAAGTCAAAATTGAGACAGACATACTCAGTTGAAATTAACATGAAAAAGTCCAAAAAACTGATGAAAAGTCAAAATTGAGACAGACATACTCAGTTGAAATTGATATGAAAAAGTCCCAAAAAAAGACGAAAAGTCAAAATTGAGACAGACATACTCAGTTGAAATTGATATGAAAAAGTCAAAAAAATTGACGAAAAGTCAAAATTGAGACAGACATAATTAGTTGAAATTAACATGAAAAAGTCCAAAAAACTGATGAAAAGTCAAAATTGAGACAGACATACTCAGTTGAAATTGATATGAAAAAGTCAAAAAAATTGTCGAAAAGTCAAAATTGTGAAAAAGTCCAAAATTATATGAAAAAGTCCAAAAAAAGACGAAAAGTCAAAATTGAGACAGACATACTCAGTTGAAATCAACATGAAAAAGTCCAAAAAACTGATGAAAAGTCAAAATTGAGACAGACATACTCAGTTGATATTAACATGAAAAAGTCCAAAAAACTGATGAAAAGTCAAAATTGAGACAGACATACTCAGTTGAAATTAACATGAAAAAGTCCAAAAAACTGATGAAAAGTCAAAATTGAGACAGACATACTCAGTTGATATTAACATGAAAAAGACCAAAAAATTGTCGAAAAGTCAAAATTGAGACAGACATACTCAGTTGAAATTGACATGAAAAAGTCCAAAAAATTGGCGAAGTCAAAATTAAGACAGACATACTCAGTTGAAATTAACATGAAAAAGTCAAAAAAACTGATGAAAAGTCAAAATTGAGACAGACATACTCAGTTGAAATTGATATGAAAAAGTCCAAAAAAAGACGAAAAGTCAAAATTGAGACAGACATACTCAGTTGAAATTGATATGAAAAAGTCCCCAAAAAAGACGAAAAGTCAAAATTGAGACAGACATACTCAGTTGAAATTGATATGAAAAAGTAAAAAAAATTGACGAAAAGTCAAAATTGTGAAAAAGTCCAAAATTATATGAAAAAGTCCAAAAAATTGACGAAAGTCAAAATTGAGACAGACATACTCAGTTGAAATTAACATGAAAAAGTCCAAAAAATTGGCGAAAAGTCAAAATTGAGACAGACATACTCAGTTGAAATTAACATGAAAAAGTCCAAAAAATTGTAGAAAAGTCAAAATTGTGAAAAAGTCCAAAATTATATGAAAAAGTCCAAAAAAAGACGAAAAGTCAAAATTCGAGACAGACATACTCAGTTGAAATTGATATGAAAAAGTCCCAAAAAAAGACGAAAAGTCAAAATTGAGACAGACATACTCAGTTGAAATTAACATGAAAAAGTCCAAAAAATTGTAGAAAAGTCAAAATTGTGAAAAAGTCCAAAATTATATGAAAAAGTCCAAAAAAAGACGAAAAGTCAAAATTGAGACAGACATACTCAGTTGAAATTGACATGAAAAAGTCCAAAAAATTGGCGAAAAGTCAAAATTGAGACAGACATACTCAGTTGAAATTGATATGAAAAAGTCCAAAAAATTGTCGAAAAGTCAAAATTGTGAAAAAGTCCAAAATTATATGAAAAAGTCCAAAAAATTTACGAAGTCAAAATTGTGAAAAAGTCCAAAATTATATGAAAAAGTCCCAAAAAAAGACGAAAAGTCCAAATTGAGACAGACATACTCAGTTGAAATCAACATGAAAAGTCAAAAAAATTGACGAAAAGTCAAAATTGAGACAGACATACTCAGTTGAAATTAACATGAAAAAGTCCAAAAAACTGATGAAAAGTCAAAATTGAGACAGACATACTCAGTTGAAATTGATATGAAAAAGTCCCAAAAAAAGACGAAAAGTCAAAATTGAGACAGACATACTCAGTTGAAATTGATATGAAAAAGTCAAAAAAATTGACGAAAAGTCAAAATTGAGACAGACATACTCAGTTGAAATTAACATGAAAAAGTCCAAAAAACTGATGAAAAGTCAAAATTGAGACAGACATACTCAGTTGAAATTGATATGAAAAAGTCAAAAAAATTGTCGAAAAGTCAAAATTGTGAAAAAGTCCAAAATTATATGAAAAAGTCCAAAAAAAGACGAAAAGTCAAAATTGAGACAGACATACTCAGTTGAAATCAACATGAAAAAGTCCAAAAAACTGATGAAAAGTCAAAATTGAGACAGACATACTCAGTTGATATTAACATGAAAAAGTCCAAAAAACTGATGAAAAGTCAAAATTGAGACAGACATACTCAGTTGAAATTAACATGAAAAAGTCCAAAAAACTGATGAAAAGTCAAAATTGAGACAGACATACTCAGTTGATATTAACATGAAAAAGACCAAAAAATTGTCGAAAAGTCAAAATTGAGACAGACATACTCAGTTGAAATTGACATGAAAAAGTCCAAAAAATTGGCGAAGTCAAAATTAAGACAGACATACTCAGTTGAAATTAACATGAAAAAGTCCAAAAAATTGGCGAAAAGTAAAAATTGAGACAGACATACTCAGTTGAAATTAACATGAAAAAGTCCAAAAAATTGGCGAAAAGTAAAAATTGAGACAGACATACTCAGTTGAAATTAACATGAAAAAGTCCAAAAAACTGATGAAAAGTCAAAATTGAGACAGACATACTCAGTTGAAATTGATATGAAAAAGTCCCAAAAAATGACGAAAAGTCAAAATTATGACAAAAAGTCAATATTATGACAGACATACTAAGTTGAAATCTTGACATGAAAAAGTCTAAAAAAAATGACAAATTCCAAATTGGAATGTAAAAAAAACAAAGTATTAAAGGGTTGATACCAAGAAAGAGTAGGAAACCTCTCTGATGCTCTTCGACAGATCGACTCTTGCTTCACCTAAACCCACTGGAGTTATGCCACCTCTTCCCACCACAGCAAACCTGCCAATTTGGTCTGCATCATGGCAGGTTCTTTCACCGCTGTTCGAGAAAGTTTCAAGTTTAACACTTTACTGTTCAACTGTCTACGACTATTATCAGCTCTGGTCAAGTGGGTTCAACGTCATGACTTTCATATCAGCTCTGTGCAAAACTGGTTTAGTTCTAATACACCTTGCTCGGGTGTCTGGAAGATTTTGACGCTGGACCCGAGCAGCAGCCGCTCCAGCATCCGTGGAGAAGA
>NW_025953549.1:0-9614 GCF_018812025.1 Megalobrama amblycephala | reverse complement strand
GGAAAGAGACGGTGTGATGAATGCATACATGAAAGTTCGAAGTTATGTTACTCCATCTACTGATACAAGAAGGCGAATTGATGCATGCGATGCTGTGACAAAAGACATCGTTAAGATTGCTTATGAGAGGATTTCAGGTGTTGATGGGGACTTCGACGGTGAAAGAGTAAGAGAGCGTCTTCGTGAATTGCTTGATAGAGATTATGCTCGCTCTGTCTACGGTTCTACGGTCTCACGTGTCAGCTCCAAGCCAAGTACGCCCATAAGTCAACCTTCACTGAACTCCATCCTGATGGCCAAACGAATAGAGGCAGCAGCAGAGCTTGCAGCTAAGGAAGCAGAATATGCAACGATACTGGAGGAAAAGGAACAAAGGGAAAGAATACAACTTCTAGAAGAAAGGCAAAGGAGAGAACTTGATGCTCAAAAGAGTGAGTTTGAAAGACTACAAGCAGTAAAGGAGGTAAGAGCAGCAAGAGCAAGACTAGAAGTGTATGACAAGGAAGAAACCATTCACTCTGCTAACCATAACGATGGGCTGCAGCGACCTGTAAGCATTCCCACACAAGAACCTGTGCATTCATCCTCGAATAAGCCAACACTCAATGAAAAAGCATCATCACTACCTCCCAATGCTGATGTGTCTTACCTCGTGCAGGCTGTCCAAGACAGTATAACTCTGAACAGGCTTCCTATGCCAGAGCCTACAGTCTTCAGTGGTGACCCCATTCACTTTATTGAGTGGAAAGCTTCATTCCAATCACTCATTGACAAAAGACATATCTCCTCAGCAGATAAGTTATACTACTTGAAGAAGTATGTCACTGGTTCTGCTCGGAAAACTCTAGAAGGCATCTTTTACAGAAACGATGAAGAAGCTTACACCGATGCATGGAAAAGACTTCAAGATCGCTATGGACAGCCATTCATTATACAAAGAACATTCAGAGAGAAGCTCGCAAACTGGCCCAGAATCCAGCCCAAGGACGCTGAAGGACTCCGAAATTTCTCAGATTTCCTGAATGCATGTAAAGACGCTATACCTCATGTTAAGGGACTGGAAATACTGAATGACTGCGAGGAAAATAGGAAACTTGTAAACAAACTTCCTGACTGGGCGGCTGCCCGTTGGAATCGTCAAGCTACGCAAATGCTGAGTGAGACTCAAGATTTCCCAACTTTCTGCGATTTTGCTAACTTCATGTCAGTTGAGGCCGAGGTAGCCTGCAATCCAGTCACTTCCTTCTATGCTCTTCATGCTTCTGAAGCTAATAAGGAGAAACATAACCTCAAGGTTGGTAAGAACAAAGCCAATGTCTTCCACACAAAGTTAGTCACACAGCATGATAATCCGAAGCCCACTAGTAAAGTCTCTAAACCATGTCTGTTCTGTCAAAGCAGTGAACATCAAATTCATAATTGTTCTAAGTTCTTTGCAAAGTCTCTTGAAGAACGGAGAAAGTTTATAAAGGATACTAAGCTGTGCTACGGATGTTTAAAGCTCGGTCACAGTGCCAGAGACTGTCGTTCCAGACATAGCTGTGATACCTGCAAGGGAAGACATCCTACCTGCTTACATGATGACAGCTTCATTAGAAAGGTGAAGTCCTCCTCTGTTCAAAGCCCAGAGAATGCTCATGAGAGGGTCGTGACAGCATCTTTAAGTGTAGAATCTGGATGCACATCTGTTAACACCTCAATGATCGTGCCAGTGTGGTTGTCCTCACAAAATGACCCAGTTTCTGAGAAACTTGTCTATGCTCTGTTAGACACACAAAGTGACACTGTCTTCATTGAATATGCAGTAAGTCAAGGTCTAAAGGTTGATTCATGCCCAGTGACACTTAAGCTCACTACTATGATTGGGAAGGATTCATTGATATCTAGTGAACGAGTTTCTGGTCTTAGAGTCAGAGGCTTCAATTCCCCAATAGTTCTAGAGCTACCCCCTGCATACACTAAGGAATGTATCCCTGTGGACCGCGCACACATCCCTACAAGTGAGACTGCCAGGTGTTGGAAACATCTTGCTCCTTTAACAGACATAATTCCCCCACTTCAAGATTGTGAGGTTGGTCTATTAATAGGATATAATTGTTCTAGAGCTTTAGCGCCCAGAGAAGTGATTCTTGGAGCAGACAACGAGCCATATGCTGTTCGCACAGATCTCGGATGGAGCATTGTGGGCCCTTCCTCGACACATCATGAGACACAAAGTGTAAGCATATGTCACAGAGTATCAATTAAGGAAATTCCTTCTGTAACGCCAGCTGATGTGATCAAAGTGCTGGAGTCAGATTTCAAGAGTACTGAAGAAAACACAAGAGTGGTGTCTCAAGAGGACATTATGTTCTTGAATAAACTGGAAGAAAAAATCAGAATGAACAAGGACAGCCACTTGGAAATGCCCCTTCCATTCAAGAAAAGACCCTGTCTTCCAGATAATGAGCCTCTTGCTGTCATAAGACTTCAACATCTAAAGAGTAAATTAATGAAGGACCAGGAGTACAGAGAGCATTACGTGAAGTTCATGGAAGAAGTAATAGGGAACGGTGAAGCTGAAAGAGTCATTGATGAAGGAAGGAAGGGAGAAAAATGGTACATCCCTCATCATGGAGTATATCACTCAAAGAAGCCAGGTAAACTGCGAGTGGTTTTCGACTGCTCTGCCAGATACAAGGGAACCAGCTTGAACGATCATCTTCTTACAGGCCCTGACCTGATGAACAGCCTGACTGGCATTCTTTTGCGGTTTAGACAGTATCCAGTGGCCTTAATGTGTGATATTGAGAGGATGTTCCACCAGTTCCATGTTGACAAAGCAGATCGAGATTATTTACGATTTCTTTGGTGGAGAAATGGAGATTTCGACTCACAGCCTCAAACATTCCGTATGAGAGTACATCTGTTTGGTGCCTCGTCGTCCCCTGGGTGCGCAAACTACGGACTAAAACATCTTGCGAGAGAAGGTGAACATCTGTACCCCCTTGGTTCGCAATTCATTATGCGAGATTTCTACATGGATGATGGAGTCTCCAGCACTGAAAGTGCAGAGAAGGCCATCCAGTTGGCTCAAGAAGCTCGCCAGCTTTGTGCACTAGGAGGTTTAAGGTTGCATAAGTTTGTGTCTAACGATAGGGCAGTTTTGGAGAGCATGCCACCCTCTGAGTGTGCTGTAGATGTTACAGCTGTCAATCTTTCCCTCACTGACCAGCCTTTGGAAAGAGCCTTGGGCATTTACTGGCATCTGGAACAGGATAACTTCAGATTTCGTGTCAATCTAAAGGACCAGCCAGCAACCCGTAGAGGCATACTGTCTACAGTGGCCTCGTTATTCGACCCCTTGGGGTTTCTTGCGCCATTCTTGCTCAAAGGAAAGGCTGTTCTTCAAGAAATGTGCAGAAATGGCATGGGCTGGGATGATCCTTTACCTGATGGTTTGCAGCCAAGGTGGGAGCAGTGGAAGGCTGATCTTGTTAACTTAGATAAGATCGAGGTGCCTCGTTGTATTGTGCCTGCTGGGTTTGGGAGAATCACAACAAGAGAGATTCATCACTTCTCGGATGCTAGCACGAGAGGATATGGCCAGTGCTCATACCTTAGGCTTGAGAACGAACAAGGTGACATCCATTGTTCTTTGCTCATGGCAAAATCTAGAGTAGCCCCACTTAAGGTCACAACAATCCCTCGGTTAGAGTTGACTGCTGCGGTTGTGTCAGTTGCTGTGAATGATATGCTTAAGGAAGAAATGAACCTTGCAGATGCAGAGGCATATTTCTGGACTGACTCTCAAGTGGTGTTAGGCTACATAAACAACGAAGCTCGCCGCTTCCATACGTTCGTTGCAAATCGAGTTCAGAGAATTCATCGCAGTACAACTCCTGAACAGTGGCGATACATTTCCTCTGATGAAAATCCAGCCGACTATGCATCACGAGGTATGAGTGTTAATGATCTGGTTACTTCCAGCTGGTTCAGAGGACCGAATGTCTTGTGGGAAAGGCAAATACCTCCGCCTGTGGATGTGAACACACAACTTCCTATTGGAGATCCAGAGGTCAAGAAGGCTCAGTCACTGAACACCCAAACAGTACAGTATTCCTGCTTATCCAACCGTCTCATAAAGTTGTCCTCATGGTCCAAAGTCATTCAGGCAGTAGCACGTCTAATTCGTAGAGTCAGGAAGGACAAATCAAGTGACCACAGTACCGTGGCAGAACGTGAGAATGCAAAGTGCATTATCATTAAGGATTTACAGAATCAGATGTATGCAGAAGAAATAGCCTTACTCCGTAAGGGCAAGCAACTCCCACACAGCAACAGGCTATACAATCTAGACGCCTTTGTCGACCATGACGGATTGCTCAAGGTGGGAGGAAGACTTTGCAATGCTTCTCTCTCTAACTCAGTTAAACATCCAGTGATAATTCCAAAGGAACACCATCTTACAAAACTTCTGATCGCTGATTGTCATGAAAAAACTGAGCATCAAGGAAAGGGCTTGACTATAAATGAGATCAGATCAAGAGGATTTTGGATAACAGGAGTAAATAGGACTGTAGCCTCCTTTGTACGACAGTGTGTGAGATGTCGCAAGTTGCGCAGGCCCACAGAAGAGCAAAAAATGGCTAACCTGCCCTCCGAGCGTATAGATCCATCTCCTCCATTCACGTACTGCGGAATGGATGTTTTTGGCCCTTTTAATACCAGACAAGGTCGTAAATCATTCAAGAGGTATGGACTTCTCTTTACCTGTTTCTGTTGCAGAGCCATCCATATTGAGATGCTGGATGACATGTCCACGGATACGTTTATCAATGGCCTGCGTTGTTTCATCGCTATCAGAGGATCAGTCCGTCAAATAAGGTGCGACCAAGGCAGTAATTTCATTGGCGCCAAAAATGAGTTTGCTAAGGCCATGAAAGAGATTGACACCAACCGTCTGGTAACATTCTTAGCAGAAAAACAATGTGACTTTGTCTTTAACGCACCCCACTCAAGTCACACAGGAGGAGTTTGGGAGAGACAGATTAGAACTGTGAGAAATGTTCTACATTCCATTCTGTCCCTATCTTCTGGAAGGCTTGATGATTCTTCCCTTCGGACCTTCTTCTACGAAGCAATGGCAATTGTAAATAGCCGACCGCTCACAGTAGACAATCTGAATGATCCTAAAAGTCCTGAACCCCTTACCCCAAATCACCTTCTCACACTGAAAACTACCCAAGCCTTACCACCTCCTGGCAAGTTTGTCAGAGAAGATATATATGCTCGCAAGAGATGGCGACATGTCCAATACTTAGCTGAGCAATTTTGGGGCCGTTGGCAGAAGGAATATGTGTCTAACATTGCAACAAGACAATGCTGGCTTACACCAAGAAGGAACATGCAAGTTGGGGATATAGTTCTGGAGAAGGCAGACGATCTGCCCAGGAATGAGTGGCGTTTGGCAGAAGTTATTGAGACTGTCGTTGACAAGGATGGTTTGGTGAGAAGAGTGAAGATACGTTTTGGTGACAGAAAACTGGGGAAGGATGGTAAACGTCTGCACAAGCCATCAATAGTTGAGCGGCCAGTGCAGAAGCTGGTCCTGTTGCTGGAAGCAGCTTAAACTCCTTGACATATCCTTTGAGTAAAACAGTTCATAATAGAATATGCTTGGTTCTTTGTTTTCCTTAAATCTAGGCTAAGTAACAATGGCTAATTCATTAAAAAAAAGGAGAGAAATCATTCATGATTAAAGTTTAACAATTTAGTCCCTCATGATTTGGTGGGAGTGTAACTAACCCTCAGTTATTTTAATTAGTTTTGCAGATTAATACATAATTCTGATATTTATAGTAATTCTATATTTTAATTAATAATAGTTTGGTTTATTTTATTTTGGAATGTTATTTTCCCCGCTTTAAGTTATTATGCCTAGAGACCTTTACTTTGAAAGGCGGCTTGGCGGAAATGAAAAAACTGACCGCTTGAGTGAACAGGCGCATACACGGAAGATCGCAGACAGACGGAGACACGGAACCATGCGGTTACGGATTCACGGAGCGTGATAATAGTATTAAGGATACTTTAAAGTAAATTAGGCATCTAGTCTCTATTTGTTGTTTTATTTTTGTAGTATCTTTCTTTATTGTTTAGCACCTGGTTGGAAAGGAGAACAAGGTATCCATGTATATTTATACTTACATAGATATAGTGTACTTTGTCTTTTTTATTGTTTTATATGTATTTGCTTGATTTATGAGTAATTTTATGTTGTTTAGGATAAATGTTAGTATTAATTTCGTAATTTTTTTGCTATATGGTCAATTGTTTTGTTTCATTTACATGAATGTGAATTATTTACAAATTACAATATTGTTTATTCATCTGTTCTAGCTCTTACGGTGTTGTGACGGTGTTGTGACGGTGTTGTGGAATTAATAAGAACAATAAACAAAGAGAAGAAATAGTACAACATCAGTGGAGGAGCTAAATCCTTTATTATTTCAACCGGGCTGTTACATGGAGAGATTTATAAAGAATGACGTTGTGTTTATGAATTATACAGACTGCAAGTGTTTAAAAATGAAAATAGTGACGGCTCTTGTCTCCGTGAATACAGTAAGAAACGATGGTAACTTTAACCACATTTAACAGTACATTAGCAACATGCTAACGAAACATTTAGAAAGACAATTTACAAATATCACTAAAAATATCATGATATCATGGATCATGTCAGTTATTATTGCTCCATCTGCCATTTTTCGCTATTGTTCTTGCTTGCTTACCTGCTAGTCTGATGATTCAGCTGTGCACATCCAGACATTAATACTGGCTGCCCTTGTCTAATGCCTTTCATAATGTTGGGAACATGGGCTGGCATATGCAAATATTGGGGGCGTACACCCCAACTGTTACGTAACAGTCGGTGTTATGTTGAGATTCGCCTTGTTCTTCGGAGGTCTTTTAAAGAAATGGTATTTATATAAGAAGGAGGAAACAATGGAGTTTGAGACTTACTGTATGTCATTTCCATGTACTGAACTCTTGTTATTCAACTATGCCAAGGTAAATTCAATTTTTAATTCTAGGGCACCTTTAAAAGAAATGAGTTCATACAACTCAAAACAATGAAACAGTTCAGTTTATTTGAAATATGTCAGTGCTGTGAACTCAAAAGAAAAAGGATGTTCTAAATACTCATAACAGTTAATTTAACTGAACTAATTTGTTTAATTTAAGTTTGTCCTACTCAAACCAATAACTATTTTGAGCGGAGAATGAGTAAACATTTACATATACTACCAACATTGTAACAATACAAAGGAGGTTGAAAATCGACAAAGTTACACTTTAAGGTAAACTACCTCTGTGCATGTGAAATGAGTAACAGCACTTAGTTATGGGCTCATGGGTTTCCTGTTGGGTCAATTATAGCCTGCACTGCCCCATCCATAACAGCTTCTTTGCAAAGCTGCATTACACCGTGACAGGATCACAAAACAATCTGCTCTGAAATGTGCCACAGAAACAGTTGAGGCTGGATTGAAATCATCAGGGACCTTGTTAAAAATAAACTTCAGCCACTTGTTTCTTTATGCAAAGCTGGTGGTGTGACCCCACATACAGAAACACCACAGTGTTTGGCAAACTTCCCCCCACATCTTACATTAATTATATGCTAGTTTAAACTTTTGATTAAAGGCATAAAGAAAAGCTTATTCTGGCAAAAAAGTGACTGCTTGAATTGTTTGACTGACTTGTAAAGTGACCAACAACAATTCATTTTGTTTTTATGTGTGTTTACAGGCGGACTAGCCGAACCCAGAATAATAGACCAGTCAGGAAAAAAATAAATAAATAAAAAAAAGAATGAATGAATGAATGAATGAATGAAAAATAATATTTAAATAATGCCTCAGCAGTATCAGTCAGTGACCAGCTTAATAGAAATCATCATAAAAATATGGGTGCACATGTATTACTTTTGAATGCACAAAAATTATGATTAATTTTACAGATAAGAAAATAATTCTAACAATGTTTCTGAGATGATGGAATGCAGATTTTGTAATGCTCTTAATATGGGACTCTAATGTCAGATGACTGTCAAAAATCACACCAAGGTTACAAATTTGAGTAGATGGGAAAACAACACTACCATCCATAATCAAATTAAAATGGCTACCTTTATGAATAGCAGCTGGTGTGCAAACAAGTAGAACCTCTGTCTTGGAACAATTTAATTGTAAAAAATTATGGTACATCCACATTTTATTCCCTGCACACACTCCGAGAAAATAGCAGAGGAGCTGATGTAAATTTGGGTATCATCAGAATAAAAGTGATACCCCAAACCACATTTCCTAATGATTTGCCCCAAAGGAAGCATATAAATGCTAAACAACATAGGACCTAAGACAGATCCCTGAGGGACACCATGGCAGACCCGAGAACAAACTGAGAACGATATTTAAGGTAAGATTTAAACCAAGACATCAACCCCCATTTTCACAGACAAGGCTTAAGTTAGTCCTAGACTAAAATGCATGTTTGAGCTGTTTTAACTGAAAGCAACTTGTACTGATATATTTTAAAATATGTCAGTGTCATTGTTTTGTCTCAAGATGTACACCAGTACACATTTTTTTTTTTTTTTTCCCTAAAAAAGCTACTTAAGTGTACTAATTGAACTAAGGCCTAATCCTGGTTTAGGCTAAGCCCTGTGTTATGATCACCAGTTGGAGTGTCCTAGTTAGTCACTAGAGGGCACTCCAACCCGGACTGTTCCTCATCACACTTTTGGACTTCATTTCCCATAACCCACTTCCCGGACTCATTATCCCTTCATTGCACCCAGCTGTCTTGAGTTTTGTCATTAGCATCTGTCTATTTACACTGAGTTGTTTCTGCTTTTGTTTGTCGAGTGTTAATTTGTGTTACGTGCACTTCTGTTTTCCTGCTTCTCTGTTTTGCATATGGACTGTTTACGTGGATGTTTGACCCTGGCCTGGATGGATTATGATTTTGAATTACCTGATTAAAACTGCATTTGGATCTTACCTTCTCGTCTCTGTGCCATTTCGTGACACCCTGTCTGTGAAACCCGGCCCAAGTGTTTTGTTTTAGGCACATAGTTTATTATAAAAGAAATGTGTTTGCAGGTTTACCAACGGTATATGGGAAAAGTATTATTTTCCAAGCTTGACCAAACCTTTGGATGTCCCGTTTGCCGCCTTTTATTCCTGTCAACATGGAGCTCCGTTATTTCTTGTGTGCGCTATTTTTATGTAAAGCGTTGCTCTTAATCAAGCAACCGCGTGAATTTGTAGCATATTATTGCTGGAAGGCATAAGGAAAAGACAGGCACAGGAAACTGACCTTTTCAGTGGCTGTGCATCTCTAAGGAGCATCTCAATACTACCCCTGCCTCCTCCTGAAAAGCAGAAGTGTGTGGATGAAGGTCCGTAGTAATGATACACTGAGTTCCTTCAGTGCATTTAATAAATGTTGTTTCAGTTTTACTCCAGTTTGATTTTGCCGCCACCACTTTGCATTCTGACGACCCCTGGCCTCTTGATGTGATGATGTAGACACAAAGTAATCGGTTTACATGGTAGAATTTT
>NW_025953548.1:0-9827 GCF_018812025.1 Megalobrama amblycephala | reverse complement strand
TCACAGATGATGTTGTGATGTTGGTTACTGTGAGATTCCTGATCATATTTGGCACTGTGTGGGGGAGAGAAAAGTAAATGATAAGTAACTTCTTTGCAGAATTTTCAAATACACCAGAGCTCAGTAAGTCTGTGAGCATAAAATGCTGCTGTACAGTGTTCTACTCAAAGCAAAAGGGTGAGGCTTGATCCCCTTGAAGAACATTAAGAAATCTTAGGGAAATGTAGTGGAAGACGTAAAAAGTAACCTGCCACAGACTTTCTGTCAAAGGCCCTGTACCTCCCAGAACCAGCACTTGGTGCCCTCATGCCTACCCCAAAAGCCCTACTTGACGTAAACACAGGTATCATTCTTCCGGTTATATAATCCATTTCTCCTTATTTTTAACTGGTTCTGTCCAGCATGATAGACTGCTTGGTTCCACTTATGTCATCCATAGCTCCACATTGTCATTCACTTCCATCTAGTATACAACCTTCACCGGCTTCACTGGCTTGACCAGAGTCACTGTGGTTCTGTTTCTTTGACTCAGCCTAAGTTTTCTGTTTTTCCGGCACTGCTTTAGCCCTTCAAAACCACGACTCCTTTTCTCTACAAGTCCTTGGCTCTACTGTTGTTCTCTACCTTCCGGAAACCACAGAAGTTCCTTGTTCCCCAGACTCCATCTTGGTATATCAATCTACTGACTCTCCGATACTTTGGCTCCAATTGGGTACTCCACTCCCCACCCCCAGCTTCACCTTGGACTTCAGTCCAACTGGCTCAGCCTCACTCTTCCAAATTTCCCAGGTTCACCTTGGATCTCCGAACCCCCATCTCTGCCTTCGTTTTTGGCTCTTCTGGTTCCACCCTGGCCCTTCGATCTTTCTGCTCTCCCTCAGTCTCCATTCCCTCCAGCACACCAATGTTCTTTATTTCCCTAGAGCTGTGATTTGTTCTCCTTCCATGGCCCAGGCCCTCCCTCCCATTACTGCCACCTACAAGCAATGCCCACCTGAACTGATTTCTTTTGTTTGACATGAAGGCTGCCATTTTAGGGGGTGAGGGGAGTTGTTTGCCCGATCTTGTTTAAAACAATCCCTATTTATGTTGACATGTTTAACTAAAGCAGAATGATTTAGTGTTTGAAATTGGATGTTTCATGTACTGCCGAGTTTATAACAAAAGTCAAAGAGTTTGAGCATGTATGATGTAGCAAAAAAAAAAAAAACAAAAAAAATTATATTTAAAAATTCTACCTACCAGTATATTTTGAGATGCAAAAAGGTTCACTTTCTCCTAAGTTATCAGCAGTAACAGCAGTGACACAAAACGTGTAATTGACTCCAGCAGTCAGATTAGTGATGTGATGGGAAGTGTTAGTAATTTCTGATGCATTTCCAATTGTTTTATCACCAGTCCAAAGAAGTTTAAAGAAAGATCTATTTCCAACTGGTTCTTGCCATGTCAGAATCACAGATGATGTTGTGATGTTGGTTACTGTGAGATTCCTGATCATATTTGGCACTGTGTGGGGGAGAGAAAAGTAAATGATAAGTAACTTCTTTGCAGAATTTTCAAATACACCAGAGCTCAGTAAGTCTGTGAGCATAAAATGCTGCTGTACAGTGTTCTACTCAAAGCAAAAGGGTGAGGCTTGATCCCCTTGAAGAACATTAAGAAATCTTAGGGAAATGTAGTGGAAGACGTAAAAAGTAACCTGCCACAGACTTTCTGTCAAAGGCCCTGTACCTCCCAGAACCAGCACTTGGTGCCCTCATGCCTACCCCAAAAGCCCTACTTGACGTAAACACAGGTATCATTCTTCCGGTTATATAATCCATTTCTCCTTATTTTTAACTGGTTCTGTCCAGCATGATAGACTGCTTGGTTCCACTTATGTCATCCATAGCTCCACATTGTCATTCACTTCCATCTAGTATACAACCTTCACCGGCTTCACTGGCTTGACCAGAGTCACTGTGGTTCTGTTTCTTTGACTCAGCCTAAGTTTTCTGTTTTTCCGGCACTGCTTTAGCCCTTCAAAACCACGACTCCTTTTCTCTACAAGTCCTTGGCTCTACTGTTGTTCTCTACCTTCCGGAAACCACAGAAGTTCCTTGTTCCCCAGACTCCATCTTGGTATATCAATCTACTGACTCTCCGATACTTTGGCTCCAATTGGGTACTCCACTCCCCACCCCCAGCTTCACCTTGGACTTCAGTCCAACTGGCTCAGCCTCACTCTTCCAAATTTCCCAGGTTCACCTTGGATCTCCGAACCCCCATCTCTGCCTTCGTTTTTGGCTCTTCTGGTTCCACCCTGGCCCTTCGATCTTTCTGCTCTCCCTCAGTCTCCATTCCCTCCAGCACACCAATGTTCTTTATTTCCCTAGAGCTGTGATTTGTTCTCCTTCCATGGCCCAGGCCCTCCCTCCCATTACTGCCACCTACAAGCAATGCCCACCTGAACTGATTTCTTTTGTTTGACATGAAGGCTGCCATTTTAGGGGGTGAGGGGAGTTGTTTGCCCGATCTTGTTTAAAACAATCCCTATTTATGTTGACATGTTTAACTAAAGCAGAATGATTTAGTGTTTGAAATTGGATGTTTCATGTACTGCCGAGTTTATAACAAAAGTCAAAGAGTTTGAGCATGTATGATGTAGCAAAAAAAAAAAAAAAAAAAAAAATTATATTTAAAAATTCTACCTACCAGTATATTTTGAGATGCAAAAAGGTTCACTTTCTCCTAAGTTATCAGCAGTAACAGCAGTGACACAAAACGTGTAATTGACTCCAGCAGTCAGATTAGTGATGTGATGGGAAGTGTTAGTAATTTCTGATGCATTTCCAATTGTTTTATCACCAGTCCAAAGAAGTTTAAAGAAAGATCTATTTCCAACTGGTTCTTGCCATGTCAGAATCACAGATGATGTTGTGATGTTGGTTACTGTGAGATTCCTGATCATATTTGGCACTGTGTGGGGGAGAGAAAAGTAAATGATAAGTAACTTCTTTGCAGAATTTTCAAATACACCAGAGCTCAGTAAGTCTGTGAGCATAAAATGCTGCTGTACAGTGTTCTACTCAAAGCAAAAGGGTGAGGCTTGATCCCCTTGAAGAACATTAAGAAATCTTAGGGAAATGTAGTGGAAGACGTAAAAAGTAACCTGCCACAGACTTTCTGTCAAAGGCCCTGTACCTCCCAGAACCAGCACTTGGTGCCCTCATGCCTACCCCAAAAGCCCTACTTGACGTAAACACAGGTATCATTCTTCCTGTTATATAATCCATTTCTCCTTATTTTTAACTGGTTCTGTCCAGCATGATAGACTCCTTGGTTCCACTTAATGTCAATCCATAGCTCCACATTGTCATTCACTTCCATCTAGTATACAACCTTCACCGGCTTCACTGGCTTGACCAGAGTCACTGTGGTTCTGTTTCTTTGACTCAGCCTAAGTTTTCTGTTTTTCCGGCACTGCTTTAGCCCTTCAAAACCACGACTTCTTTTCTCTACAATTCCTTGGCTCTACTGTTGTCCTCTACCTTCCGGAAATTACAGCAGTTCCTTGTTCCCTAGACTCCATCTTGGTATATCAATCTATTGGCTCTCCTATACTTTGGCTCCAATTGGGTACTCCACCCCCCACCCCCAACCCCCCAGATTCACCTTGGTCTTCAGTCCCACTGGCTCAGCCTCACTCTTCCAAATTTCCCAGGTTCACCTTGGATCTCCGAACCCCCATCTCTGCCTTCGTTTTTGGCTCTTCTGGTTCCACCCTGGCCCTTCGATCTTTCTGCTCTCCCTCAGTCTCCATTCCCTCCAGCACACCAATGTTCTTTATTTCCCTAGAGCTGTGATTTGTTCTCCTTCCATGGCCCAGGCCCTCCCTCCCATTACTGCCACCTACAAGCAATGCCCACCTGAACTGATTTCTTTTGTTTGACATGAAGGCTGCCATTTTAGGGGGTGAGGGGAGTTGTTTGCCCGATCTTGTTTAAAACAATCCCTATTTATGTTGACATGTTTAACTAAAGCAGAATGATTTAGTGTTTGAAATTGGATGTTTCATGTACTGCCGAGTTTATAACAAAAGTCAAAGAGTTTGAGCATGTATGATGTAGCAAAAAAAAAAAAAAAAAAAAAAAAATTATATTTAAAAATTCTACCTACCAGTATATTTTGAGATGCAAAAAGGTTCACTTTCTCCTAAGTTATCAGCAGTAACAGCAGTGACACAAAACGTGTAATTGACTCCAGCAGTCAGATTAGTGATGTGATGGGAAGTGTTAGTAATTTCTGATGCATTTCCAATTGTTTTATCACCAGTCCAAAGAAGTTTAAAGAAAGATCTATTTCCAACTGGTTCTTGCCATGTCAGAATCACAGATGATGTTGTGATGTTGGTTACTGTGAGATTCCTGATCATATTTGGCACTGTGTGGGGGAGAGAAAAGTAAATGATAAGTAACTTCTTTGCAGAATTTTCAAATACACCAGAGCTCAGTAAGTCTGTGAGCATAAAATGCTGCTGTACAGTGTTCTACTCAAAGCAAAAGGGTGAGGCTTGATCCCCTTGAAGAACATTAAGAAATCTTAGGGAAATGTAGTGGAAGACGTAAAAAGTAACCTGCCACAGACTTTCTGTCAAAGGCCCTGTACCTCCCAGAACCAGCACTTGGTGCCCTCATGCCTACCCCAAAAGCCCTACTTGACGTAAACACAGGTATCATTCTTCCGGTTATATAATCCATTTCTCCTTATTTTTAACTGGTTCTGTCCAGCATGATAGACTGCTTGGTTCCACTTATGTCATCCATAGCTCCACATTGTCATTCACTTCCATCTAGTATACAACCTTCACCGGCTTCACTGGCTTGACCAGAGTCACTGTGGTTCTGTTTCTTTGACTCAGCCTAAGTTTTCTGTTTTTCCGGCACTGCTTTAGCCCTTCAAAACCACGACTCCTTTTCTCTACAAGTCCTTGGCTCTACTGTTGTTCTCTACCTTCCGGAAACCACAGAAGTTCCTTGTTCCCCAGACTCCATCTTGGTATATCAATCTACTGACTCTCCGATACTTTGGCTCCAATTGGGTACTCCACTCCCCACCCCCCAGCTTCACCTTGGACTTCAGTCCAACTGGCTCAGCCTCACTCTTCCAAATTTCCCAGGTTCACCTTGGATCTCCGAACCCCCATCTCTGCCTTCGTTTTTGGCTCTTCTGGTTCCACCCTGGCCCTTCGATCTTTCTGCTCTCCCTCAGTCTCCATTCCCTCCAGCACACCAATGTTCTTTATTTCCCTAGAGCTGTGATTTGTTCTCCTTCCATGGCCCAGGCCCTCCCTCCCATTACTGCCACCTACAAGCAATGCCCACCTGAACTGATTTCTTTTGTTTGACATGAAGGCTGCCATTTTAGGGGGTGAGGGGAGTTGTTTGCCCGATCTTGTTTAAAACAATCCCTATTTATGTTGACATGTTTAACTAAAGCAGAATGATTTAGTGTTTGAAATTGGATGTTTCATGTACTGCCGAGTTTATAACAAAAGTCATAGAGTTTGAGCATGTATGATGTAGCAAAAAAAAAAAAAAAAAAAAAAAATTATATTTAAAAATTCTACCTACCAGTATATTTTGAGATGCAAAAAGGTTCACTTTCTCCTAAGTTATCAGCAGTAACAGCAGTGACACAAAACGTGTAATTGACTCCAGCAGTCAGATTAGTGATGTGATGGGAAGTGTTAGTAATTTCTGATGCATTTCCAATTGTTTTATCACCAGTCCAAAGAAGTTTAAAGAAAGATCTATTTCCAACTGGTTCTTGCCATGTCAGAATCACAGATGATGTTGTGATGTTGGTTACTGTGAGATTCCTGATCATATTTGGCACTGTGTGGGGGAGAGAAAAGTAAATGATAAGTAACTTCTTTGCAGAATTTTCAAATACACCAGAGCTCAGTAAGTCTGTGAGCATAAAATGCTGCTGTACAGTGTTCTACTCAAAGCAAAAGGGTGAGGCTTGATCCCCTTGAAGAACATTAAGAAATCTTAGGGAAATGTAGTGGAAGACGTAAAAAGTAACCTGCCACAGACTTTCTGTCAAAGGCCCTGTACCTCCCAGAACCAGCACTTGGTGCCCTCATGCCTACCCCAAAAGCCCTACTTGACGTAAACACAGGTATCATTCTTCCGGTTATATAATCCATTTCTCCTTATTTTTAACTGGTTCTGTCCAGCATGATAGACTCCTTGGTTCCACTTATGTCATCCATAGCTCCACATTGTCATTCACTTCCATCTAGTATACAACCTTCACCGGCTTCACTGGCTTGACCAGAGTCACTGTGGTTCTGTTTCTTTGACTCAGCCTAAGTTTTCTGTTTTTCCGGCACTGCTTTAGCCCTTCAAAACCACAACTCTTTTCTCTACAATTCCTTGGCTCTACTGTTGTCCTCTACCTTCCGGAAATTACAGCAGTTCCTTGTTCCCTAGACTCCATCTTGGTATATCAATCTACTTGGCTCTCCTATACTTTGGCTCCAATTGGGTACTCCACCCCCCACCCCCAACCCCCCAGCTTCACCTTGGACTTCAGTCCCACTGGCTCAGCCTCACTCTTCCAAATTTCCCAGGTTCACCTTGGATCTCCGAACCCCCATCTCTGCTTCGTTTTTGGCTCTTCTGGTTCCACCCTGGCCCTTCGATCTTTCTGCTCTCCCTCAGTCTCCATTCCCTCCAGCACACCAATGTTCTTTATTTCCCTAGAGCTGTGATTTGTTCTCCTTCCATGGCCCAGGCCCTCCCTCCCATTACTGCCACCTACAAGCAATGCCCACCTGAACTGATTTCTTTTGTTTGACATGAAGGCTGCCATTTTAAGGGGTGAGGGGGGTTGTTTGCCAGATCTTGTTTAACACAATCCCTATTTATGTTGACATGTTTAACTAAAGCAGAATGATTTAGTGTTTGAAATTGGATGTTTCCTGTAGTTCCGAGTTTATATCATAAGTCAAAGAGTTTGTGCATGTATGATATAGCAAAAAAAAAAAAAAAAAAAAAAAAATATATTTTAAAAATTCTACCTACCAGTATATTTTGAGATGCAAAAAGGTTCACTTTCTCCTAAGTTATCTGCAGTAACAGCAGTGACACAAAACGTGTAATTGACTCCAGCAGTCAGATTAGTGATGTGATGGGAAGTGTTAGTAATTTCTGATGCATTTCCAATTGTTTTATCACCAGTCCAAAGAAGTTTAAAGAAAGATCTATTTCCAACTGGTTCTTGCCATGTCAGAATCACAGATGATGTTGTGATGTTGGTTACTGTGAGATTCCTGATCATATTTGGCACTGTGTGGGGGAGAGAAAAGTAAGTGATAAGTAACTTCTTTACAGAATTTTCAAATACACCAGAGCTCAGTGAGTCTGTGAGCATAAAATGCTGCTGTACAGTGTTCTACTCAAAGCAAAAGGGTGAGGCTTGATCCCCTTGAAGAACATTAAGAAAACTTAGGGAAATGTAGGGGAAGACGTAAAAAGTAGCCTGCCACAGACTTTCTGTCAAAGGCCCTGTCTATCCCGTAACCAGCAGTTGGTGCCCTCATACCTACCCCAAAAGCCCTACTTGACGTAAACACAGGTATTATTCTTCCGGTTATATAATCCATTTCTCCTTATTTTTAACTGGCTCTGTCCAGCATGATAGACTCCTTGGTTCTACTTAAGTCAACCATAGCTCCACATTGTCATTCACTTCTATCTAGTATACAACCTTCACCGGCTTCACTGGCTTGACCAGAGTCACTGTGGTTCTGTTTCTTTGACTCAGCCTAAGTTTTCTGTTTTTCCGGCACTGCTTTAGCCCTTCAAAACCACAACTTCTTTTCTCTACAATTCCTTGGATCTACTGTTGTCCTCTACCTTCCGGAAACCACAGCAGTTCCGTTTTCCCCAGACTCCATCTTGGTATATCAATCTACTTGCTCTCCGATACTTTGGCTCCAATTGGGTACTCCACCCCCTACCCCCAAGCTTCACCTTGGTCTTCAGTCCCACTGGCTCAGCCTCACTCTTCCAAATTTCCCAGGTTCACCTTGGATCTCCGAACCCCCATCTCTGCCTTCATTTTTGGCTCTTCTGGTTCCACCCTGGCCCTTCGATCTTTCTGCTCTCCCTCAGTCTCCATTCCCTCCAGCACACCAATGTTCTTTATTTCCCTAGAGCTGTGATTTGTTCTCCTTCCATGGCCCAGGCCCTCCCTCCCATTACTGCCACCTACAAGCAATGCCCACCTGAACTGATTTCTTTTGTTTGAGATGAAGGCTGCCATTTTAGGGGGTGAGGGGAGTTGTTTGCCCGATCTTGTTTAAAACAATCCCTATTTATGTTGACATGTTTAACTAAAGCAGAATGATTTAGTGTTTGAAATTGGATGTTTCATGTACTGCCGAGTTTATAACAAAAGTCAAAGAGTTTGAGCATGTATGATGTAGCAAAAAAAAAAAAAAAAAAAAAAAATTATATTTAAAAATTCTACCTACCAGTATATTTTGAGATGCAAAAAGGTTCACTTTCTCCTAAGTTATCAGCAGTAACAGCAGTGACACAAAACGTGTAATTGACTCCAGCAGTCAGATTAGTGATGTGATGGGAAGTGTTAGTAATTTCTGATGCATTTCCAATTGTTTTATCACCAGTCCAAAGAAGTTTAAAGAAAGATCTATTTCCAACTGGTTCTTGCCATGTCAGAATCACAGATGATGTTGTGATGTTGGTTACTGTGAGATTCCTGATCATATTTGGCACTGTGTGGGGGAGAGAAAAGTAAATGATAAGTAACTTCTTTGCAGAATTTTCAAATACACCAGAGCTCAGTAAGTCTGTGAGCATAAAATGCTGCTGTACAGTGTTCTACTCAAAGCAAAAGGGTGAGGCTTGATCCCCTTGAAGAACATTAAGAAATCTTAGGGAAATGTAGTGGAAGACGTAAAAAGTAACCTGCCACAGACTTTCTGTCAAAGGCCCTGTACCTCCCAGAACCAGCACTTGGTGCCCTCATGCCTACCCCAAAAGCCCTACTTGACGTAAACACAGGTATCATTCTTCCGGTTATATAATCCATTTCTCCTTATTTTTAACTGGTTCTGTCCAGCATGATAGACTGCTTGGTTCCACTTATGTCATCCATAGCTCCACATTGTCATTCACTTCCATCTAGTATACAACCTTCACCGGCTTCACTGGCTTGACCAGAGTCACTGTGGTTCTGTTTCTTTGACTCAGCCTAAGTTTTCTGTTTTTCCGGCACTGCTTTAGCCCTTCAAAACCACGACTCCTTTTCTCTACAAGTCCTTGGCTCTACTGTTGTTCTCTACCTTCCGGAAACCACAGAAGTTCCTTGTTCCCCAGACTCCATCTTGGTATATCAATCTACTGACTCTCCGATACTTTGGCTCCAATTGGGTACTCCACTCCCCACCCCCCAGCTTCACCTTGGACTTCAGTCCAACTGGCTCAGCCTCACTCTTCCAAATTTCCCAGGTTCACCTTGGATCTCCGAACCCCCATCTCTGCCTTCGTTTTTGGCTCTTCTGGTTCCACCCTGGCCCTTCGATCTTTCTGCTCTCCCTCAGTCTCCATTCCCTCCAGCACACCAATGTTCTTTATTTCCCTAGAGCTGTGATTTGTTCTCCTTCCATGGCCCAGGCCCTCCCTCCCATTACTGCCACCTACAAGCAATGCCCACCTGAACTGATTTCTTTTGTTTGACATGAAGGCTGCCATTTTAGGGGTGAGGGGAGTTGTTTGCCCGATCTTGTTTAAAACAATCCCTATTTATGT
>NW_025953547.1:0-10783 GCF_018812025.1 Megalobrama amblycephala | reverse complement strand
ATTAGTGAATTACACCCAATATGTCACAAGCTATTTTACACTCTCTCTTCTTTGACCTGAAAATAATTACCATTTCTTACTGCCATGCCCATTCATTTCCAGTGTTGAAGAATAGTACTTTTAAAGCAGTATGTTATGCCAGCCTGATCTCATTGTCATACAGTACTTTGCAAAAGTCTTAGACCACTGCTTTGTTGTTTCAATGACCATCTATATTTATTTTCGGAAAAATGTACATAAAATTAAAAACAAACAAACAAACAAAAAAACAAAAAACAAAAACAAAAACAAAACAAAAAAGCCCTCAATTTTCAGAACAAAATGGCTTCTTCAGGCAAAGGTCAGCATTTAGTTTGACCTTGGCACTAAGCACATCTTTAACTCTTGAGGAGACTGTCCTGGGGCCCGTTTCAATAAGGAGGTTCAACCAACTCTGAGTTAAAACTTGAACTCTGAGTTGACTTACCCTGAAATGGGAAACTCTGAGTTTTCGGTTTCGGAACAGCTGAATTGAGTTAGTTCAATCGACTCTGAGTAGGTTGACTCGGAGTTAAGCACGTGCACCACAACTATGAAAAGCCATCATCAATGGAGTTCCGATATTACGATTCACAATGGCAACAGCACGTGACAAAAGGACGTCTGCATACTTCTGAGTCAATGCAAGTTTAATTCTTATCACTGTTATAATATCAAAGGTGAAAACTGGTAGAATGGTAAGTTATTGAACTAATATTCATTTTCATGGTATCCCACATGCAAAAAAAGAAGAAAAAAATAATAATTTAACAGGATGCAATAATAAAAGTGTAAATGATTTTATCATTATTAAACACTCGTTAGGCAATTTACTTCCACTTTTAGAAAGTTTTCTTTATTTTATTGAAAATAAATGCCTTTCTGATGTGATATGTGATGGGAAAAGGGAAAAGAGCGAGAACAGCAGAAGGCGGATTCGAACCCAGTCAATTGCATCACAAGTTAATTCTCCACATTTGACACACTACTGCCTACACCATTACAGCCACAAGAACGTACGCTAATTTTAACCTGGTCCGACATTGGTGGGCGGAGCTACTGTAAATTTGCACTTAGTAATAGACACTCCGAATAATCTTGTTTTCCATTTGCATTAAGATTATTTTTATTACCACACTGGCAGATATTGATCATTTTACTGAAGTAAAATGCACTTAATTTAGATCCCTCCAGGAAACACGACTAAATATCTTGTATCATTTTCTTATATAGAAAATCCATCTTGATTTAAGAATTTTTAGATATTTGTACTTGAAATAAGACAAAAAATACTGAGTAAGAAAAGCATTTTTGCAGCGTGAATGAATGAGTGAACTATTTAAACATCACTTGCACTTTAAAAAGAGGGAGGAGACTGAAGGAAACTCTGGGTTTACCGAAGAAAACCTGCTCCCGATCAGGTTAGGTTCACAGAGTAAGTTACCATGGTAACTGACTCTGAGTATAAGTTACCTCTCTTTCAGAAACAGGCTTGACTTAACCGGCTTTCTTGGGTTTGACATACCTCCCATTCTGAAACGGAAAACCCAGAGTTTCCCTCATTTCAGGGTTAACATACTCAGAGTTCTCACTTAAAGCTGCTGTAGGGAGTTTTTAGAAAACCTTGACTTAGCCTGAAAATTTGAACAAGCACAACTCACAGGTCACTCCCCCTTGCTCTATGCTGCGCTACAGCCCTCCCTCCACAGCTCCTCCCCATCACAACGGAGCCTGCCGTGAACGCGCAGGCTAGTAAGGCGGATAAACAGTTATGGCACATTCACTGGTACAGACGAAACATCATCAATATGATTTACACTGACTATGGCCTGCCCATACTTTGAATACAAACTTGGTCCTCAAAACATAAAGTATTTTGCAATACATGTAATGTAACTATATGACGTTGCACTATTTCTATAAGTAATAAATAGCTAGTAAGATAATATAACGGTAACTAACGTTACAGTATGCAAGTAATTATTCTATCAATATGTAATGCTAAATAAGGTTTGCTAGTACATTATTTCAGCAACATGATAAACCAGTGAATCGTAGGTTTCAATAGTTGCTTTGCACAGTGCGTGACATTTTATCTGTATGTTATGCGGCTAGAGTTTTGACACCGAGTCAATGGGCTCCGACGAGGAATTCACACCCACAGCGACTTCGAGGAGTCAATGGGCGGGAGAAGAGGAAGCCGTGGTGTGCATGGAGCATCAGGCAGGGGACGGGCAGGCCTGTTTTGAAATTATCTTAGTTGTGTAGTTCTTAAAAAATGAAACAAATCAAGCAGGGATAACGTTACTTACTTGTCAAGCAGAAATGTGGCTAACTCTGCATCGGTTTTTAATCCTTTCAGGACACATAGCTCCCTCCACCTCGGAAAAGCCGCTCCGATATTTACCCTCGTTTTATTTCGGGCTCTATCTAATTCTTTCTTTTTGGCTTTTTTATCATCGTCATCTGTCTTTTTCCGTTTACTCGTCTTTATTTTGTGAGCAGGTGCCACTCGAGGAATTGGCCGTTTGGATTGTTTTTCCGCCATAAGCAAAGCTGCGACACACCGGTAATCTTGAATTTGAACGCCTGTGTGCGCTGGCGCTGTGCATGAGAGTGGTGAGATCAGCGCGCACGCGAGCTTGATTGACACTGCTAAGACACTCCTCCTGGCTCTGATTGGTTGTTTTTTACCGGGAGCGGTGTATTTCTGCAAATGGCAGTAGGACCACTGGGAGGAACCAGAGGAGCTTGATTTTTTCACAGATTATCTGTTTCATATTCTACTGTCAGGACATAATGACAGGTTTAACAAATATGTAAAAAATACATTTTTACAAAAGTTACCTACTGCAGCTTTAACCTCCTTTCTGAAATGGCCCCCTGAAGTCTTCTGAAGTAAACTTCTGGTATATTATAAGATGATTCGTTTTGCACTTCCCAAGCTTTTTCTTTAGATTTAGGCTGACCTTTATTCTTTCTCTGTCCAGATGATCCCATACTGCCTCTATAATATTCAGGGCCCGTATGTATAAAACCGCTCAGAGGAAAAATTCTAAGAATTACATAATTTTACTCTTATTCTTAGACTTAAGAACAAGTATGATTCATAAAAGTTCCTAAGTGTTAAGACTAGGTCTTAGCTCCTAAATTATCTCTTAACCTTGTTAGGAGTAACAAGATGGCAGCAGATAGGAGGCGGCCGCGCACTTTCCAACAACAAAAGAATGTATTGGAATTATGTGATGATAGGGAGTTGATAAAACAATACAGGCTTGATCGTCAAGGTATTGTTTTTGTTACTGACTTAGTCAGAAATTCAATAACTTCTCCCACTCTACGAAACAATGCTTTAACTGCAGAAATGAAAGTAATAATGACTTTGCGTTTCTTGCCGACTGGAAAAATGCAGCAATGCACCAGTGATGACTTGGGGCCATCACAGTCCACAGTTAGCAGGGTCTTAAATACCACTGTTACAGCACTAACCACACCAGACATAGTAAGGCAGTTCATTGACTTCCCAACTGACCTTCAAACTATACGGCAAAAGCAAGCAGATTTTATGAGGATTGTGGGCTTCCCTGGAGTTGTTGGAGCCATCGATGGCACACAGGTTTGCATCATTGCTCCAACTGTAAATGAGGAAACATACGTCAACCGAAAAGGAATCCACAGCATCAATGTTCAAGTTGTATCTGATTCCAATTACAAGATTCTTGATCTCGTGCCAAAATGGGCACTTAGCTCTCTCCAGCACTGGAAAGCTTTTCTAATACTGTATATTTTTTGGTGACTGTAAGAATGCAGCAGTGCACCGGTGATGACTCTGACCCATCAGTTCACAGTAAGCAGGCTCTTAAATAGTACTATTGCTAAACTTAACACAGCAAACATAGTGGACAAAATTGATGTGCAAAGCTTTTTTTTTTTTTTTTAATGACCCTACAATTTTGCTTAAACCATCAAAATATGAGGACAATATTTTTATTTTTATGTTTATATTATTTAAATGTTTTAAAATATGACATTGACTACAACAATCAGTTTTTAAAGGTGCCCTAGAATTAAAAATTTAATTTACCTTGGCATAGTTGAATAACAAGAGTTCAGTATATAGAAATGACATACAGTGAGTCTCAAACTCCATTGTTTCCTCCTTCTTATATAAATCTCATTTGTTTAAAAGACCTCAGAAGAACAGGCGAATCTCAACATAACACCGACTGTTACGTAACAGTCGGGATCATTAATATGTACGCCCTCAATATTTGCATATGCCAGCTCATGATCGAGGCATTACACAAGGGCAGCCAGTATTAATGTCTGGATGTGCACAGCTGAATTATCAGACTAGGTAAGCAAGCAAGGACAACAGCGAAAAATGGCAGATGGAGCAATAATAACTGACATGATCCATGATAACATGATATTTTTAGTGATATTTGTAAATTGTCTTTCTAAATGTTTCGTTAGCATGTTGCTAATGTACTGTTAAATGTGGTTAAAGTTACCATTGTTTCTTACTGTATTCACGGAGACAAGAGCCGTCGCTATTTTCATTTTTAAACACTTGCAGTCTGTATAATGCACAAACACAACTTCATTCTTTATAAATCTCTCCAACGTTGTGTAATGTTAGCTTTAGCCACGGAGCAAAACCTCAAACTCATTCAGAATCAAATGTAACGTTAAACATCCAAATAAATACAATACTCACATAATCCATGCTGCATGCATGACAAACACTTTGCAAAGATCCATTTTGAGGGTTATATTAGCTGTGTAAACTTTGTTTATGCACTGTTTAAGGCAAGCCCGAGCTCCGGGGACCGAGAGAGCGAGCATTTAAAGGGGCCGCAGCATGAATCGGCGCATTTCTAATGATGCCCCAAAATAGGCAGTTAAAAAAAATAATTAAAAAAAAAATTCTATGGGGTATTTTGAGCTGAAACTTCACAGACACATTCAGCGGACACCTTAGACTTATATTACATCTTGTAAAAAAACAATCGATGGCACCTTTAATATTTCATTTGTTCTCTCTTGTTTTTGCATGTGTTCATAATTTCTTTGCATGACAGCCTGGTCAAAAATAATTTGAAATCATTTGAAATTTAATTTCATTATCACACATGAAACAACTGTCTCCAAGCCCAGCTACAAGATATGCTCTTTTAACACATTTTTAAAAATATTTGAATTAAGGTTGAAGATGTCAATTTTCATATGGCTGGACATCACATTTGGCCAATACTCTTGACATATATCAATAGAAACAAATTCCACACCATCAATACTAATTTATGATAATTTTGCACAATGCAAAGCTATTTTTAAAAATAAACTAAAATATTAAAATGTTTCCGTTGTTTTTTTAAATTATTGTTTTTTTTGTAATAACATTAAATTATTGGTGTTGTGCTATTGCTATTGGCTGATTCAGAGGTTGAGGGCAGCCATTTTGAGTTGACATCATTGTAGTCCTTAGCAAAGAATATACACTAACAAGAAGCGACAGTCACGTTCAAGTACATTAAAGCTGAAATCCAACCTGAATGATGACAACACAGAATAAAATACTATCACTAGTGATCATCAAATCCTGTTTTACAGTTTATTTTACACACTTTGTGTTTAAGTCTTCCACTTTTTTTCACAAAACTTTTGCTCTCTAGAAAGTCTCAGTCAGTTTGGGTTAAAATTCTTTAAAAGGCTTATAAACATTGAATTATTACCAACATATGAAATTAAATTAAGAACATGCATCAGAAAAATTGCAAATGTTGGACAATAAATATATGAATATAACAGCTTGATTTTGCAGTGTTGTCTAATGTCTGTTAAAGCAAAAGTGTCCAAAAGTGGGAATTCTGCGATAACGGACACAGCAATACATCATGTTTTATAAAATCGTTATGTTTGTAGCATGATCCGTTAAAGCGTACTTTAGGCTATTTCAATTCAGACCTAGATATTATTACTATTACTCCACTAGGTCTAAAATATATTGTTCGCTTTAAACACGATGATCTTAAATTTATTAATTATTCATTTACTATTAATAAATGTGTAAAGTTGCATAAAATGGAAATACTCAATAAAGTAGACTAACTATGTTACCTCAGATGGTTGAATGGTTGGATTCCACAACTGGTAAACTAAAACATATACAAGACAATACAACATTTACTGTTGGAGCCATACAATTTACTGGTGACTTAAAGGTGGTAAAGAGGATGTTTTGTTTTATACATTTTTGCAATATTACTTGAAACTGTGTTTACTAAGTGATAAAAGACTATTTATTAGGGGCACTGAAAGGAATATTATTAATATACATCATCTGTGCACGAGGTAGGGCCTTAAAAACCAAGTTATCAGCCAATCATCGCGTAAACGATTGGCCGTCGGACTTGTCAATCACTGCCATTCTGAGAGACGTGCGCGGATTGGCCCTCTGGCTTGTCAATCACTGCCATGACGTTCCTTGTGAGAGACGCGCGGCTGCGCGCTCTAGTAACTTTCCACACTACATGCGCCGCATGCAATGTTTTTGTCAGGAGACAGGAGTAATAACTGCAGATTATGAGGTGAGTCCGACATAATGAATCCACTAAGTGTGTGCGCGGCTTAACGATTGTAAGGCCGATTATGAATGTAAATTGATACTTATGA
The DNA here is from genome assembly GCF_018812025.1 of Megalobrama amblycephala. NCBI lineage: Eukaryota > Metazoa > Chordata > Actinopteri > Cypriniformes > Xenocyprididae > Megalobrama > Megalobrama amblycephala. The sequence goes on along the minus strand of NW_025953547.1, from coordinate 4,087 downwards.
CTGATCGCGCTCAAACGCGTCCAGTCAGAGCCAGTTGCGTTCAGTCTGCGATTACAGTCGGTGTTCAAATTCCATGTGAAAGTATATAAATCTGCTTCAGGAGCATACACTATCGCTGTATGTTGAGCACAGTCAGAATGTTTTAGCTAGTCGTAAAATGTGTATCATTTCAAACGCTCATTTCAAAAACTCAGTCGACGAAAACATCCTCTATACCACCTTTAATTTAAAAAACTGTTCTATTGCGCTTCTGATTTGGCAGTGAAATTCGCCGATTTTGGGTGTGTAAAATGTGAAGGATTCTATGGTCCAAGTTAGTATTTTCAGCCAATAATGGCGGCCGCGCTATCGGATCGCCATGTAGTGGCTGTTACCCAAAAAGTATCAAAGGCCCCATTTACACTGCACGGTTCAAGTGACCCAATTCCGATTTTTTCCTCCCATGTGGCACAGATCGGATATGAGTCACGACCGTGTAAGCAGGAAAAAAGCGCATGGATTCCGATTTTCACAGATCGGTTTCAGGCCTCATTCATATGTGGTTATAAATCAGATATACGTGTGTTTGCGCCTGCAGTGTAAGCGGACAGATCGGATATTCCCCTGTAAATGCGACTCCTGCGTCATTGAAAAGTGAGGGTTTTTTAACATTTCTCGGTACAGACATACCTATAACAAACGGAACATCTCTAGTTGACTGGCAGATTATTAATTTAATTTGTTTGTGTTAAATAAAAGGCGATCTGACGTTGAAATGTGTTGCTCTTCAAATCACACTGAGTGTTCGTTGTCACTGTTGTCAGTGACGACGGCTCGTGCACAGACGCGCGCTTCAGTCCCTATTCGTTCCATTGAAACCACAAAATAAAAAGCACACAAACTTGCAACTGCCCTTGATATACAATCACTGATGAATGCATTTGTTTTAATGACAAAAAAAAAAAAAAACTAGTATAGGATGGCGGATTCGATCCCAAGAAGCTGTGAATATCTACCCGTACCCGAGTATTCAACTCACACGCTTCCAGCAGAGCTGCGTACGTATCCATGGGTTTCAAAGACGTCACTTCCGCTATGCCCGCCGCCATATTTGTGACCGGTCAGAGCTGCGCGCTCTGTTTAAGTCTATGGTGACAGCAGCTACAACTACCAGAGGAAGGCCAATGAAACACTCTCAGAAGGTTCACAACAAATTTACAATATGTCTGGGATATGTGGTGCTGTTAGCCGTTTCAACAGTCGTCAGAACTACAAATTTATTTGATCCCAAAGGAGTTAGATCGGCGGAATTATTGGCTTCATTCAGAAAGGACCGTACCACTGGCAGCCAAACAGCAATGCACAACATTAATAACTGCTGGGACTGTCATTTACATAACATTATAATTGTATACAATGTTGTATTAAACTATTGTGAATTCTAGTTGCTGTGTTTCGGCGTGTTATTACAGGATGAACAAATTAACGACACGAGCTGACTACATTACTTAGTTCAAGTACATGCGTGCATGATTTTGTGCAAATATAAGTTGTAATATTATTTTTATTTTGTATTAATATCTGGATTATTTTATATAGGATGTGTTCCGTTGAGTTAATTAACTTTGTTTACGGGTTTTTATTCTCTTCAGCTTCAGCGTGCGCAGCTCAAACAGCAATGATTAAGTCATTAAAATGTTTACAGTAATATTAAAACTTTAATATTTTTTAAAAAAAAATGATGCATTATTTTTAATAACTAGCTCTTATATTGTTCTCGTATTATATTCAGCAACACGTGGTTTGATTAATAAGGATCACGAACAATAACAGATTTTTTTCTCAAATCATCTCATTTTGATAGTATTATTTGAGCTGCACGCGCTGAATGAACATCCGTAAAATGAAGCGCTTTAAGTTAATTAACTCAACGGAACACATCCTATATAGGGTAATTCATATATATTTATACAAGATAGACATAAAATTACAACTTATATTTGCACAAAATCATGCACGCATGTATTTGAACTAAGTAATGTAGTCAGCTCGCGTCGTGAATTTGTTCATCCTGTAATAACACGCCGAAACACAGCAACTAGAATTCACAATATTTTAATACAATATTGTATACAATTATAATGTTATGTAAATGACAGTCCCAGCAGTTATTAATGTTGTGCATTGCTGTTTGGCTGCCAGTGGTATGGTCCTTTCTGAATGAAGCCAATAATTCTGCCGATCTAACTCCTTTGGGATCAAATAAATTTGCAGTTCTGACGACTGTTGAAACGGCTAACAGCACCACATATCCCAGACATATTGTAAATTTGTTGTGAACCTTCTGAGAGCTTTTCGTTGGCCTTCCTCTGGTAGTTGTAGCTGCTGTCACCATAGACTTAAACAGAGCGCGCAGCTCTGACCGGTCACAAATATGGCGGCGATAGAATACAGTGACGTCACATGAAACCCATGGATACTGTCGTGAAGAATTTGTATTATTTTTATGCAGGGATGTAACTATTGCATTAAAAGGGTTTCTATATGAATTCATGTCAATAAATTAAGCTCAATGTACCATTGAAATTGATTTGTGATGTCAAATAGGCTATTTTTGGTATGTTTCGCCAAGTGCAGTGTAAAAAGGACACATCCGATACAGGTCACTTTTAAAAGAAATGTAAGCACGTCGTCCAAAAAAATCGGATATGGTCAAAAGATCGGATCTGTGCATTAAGACTTGCAGTGTAAATGCGGCCAAAGTGTCACCTCTTGGGTTCTATACTCTTTGTCCTTAGTTCACAACACTTAAGTCAGCACTTAAGAATCAGTCTTATACTTTACTAAAAGTTGCTTTAGCTTCTTTATAATAGTCTCCTACTCTTAGAAAAGTCCTACTCTTTACTAAGAATTTTTTGACATTTCAGTCAAAACTATTCTTAAGAGCATTTCTAAAAGGTTTTATACATACGGGCCCAGAATGAATGACATGATGAATTAAAACCTGTCTACTTAAAGCATTCATGATCCCATCAATTCAGACAATATTGCCAACACCACTGGTAGAAATGTAGCCCCAAACCAGGAAAGACCCTCCACCATGTTTCACTGAAGGCTCCAAGCACTCATTCTTCCATTTATCACCAACTCTTTTTCTCACATATTGTTGACGATTGGACCCACACATTTCAAACTCGGATTCGTCACTCCACAAAAATACTCTTTTCATCCTGTTCCCCTTCTGAAAAAGTAGTTTCTTGGCTGCTACCCTTCCACAAAAACCATTCCTGATCAAGCTTCTTCAGACTGTAGAAGGTTCAACTTGGCATCCCGATGAAGCTGCTAGATGCTGAGCCAGGTCCTTGCTGGACTTCTTCCAGTCTCTCAAAGAAAAAAACTTGGAAAGTTTTGAAAGTTTCCTTGGCCTTCTAGTCCTTTTTTTTTTTTCTTGACCTCTCCTGATTCTTCAAATTTCTTCATAACAGCTTGAATACCACATCTCGAATTATGATTTTATGTCTGTCAAATTCTGTGAACTTTAGCATTTTGAATGGAATGATGTGATTGAAAGTTGGTCTTATCAGCAAGCTTCCAATGAATTAAACTCATACAACAGGTGTTTGTAACGCTCAAGAATGTCTTGCACAAACCTGATGTAATCCTTTTTCACAGGAGTCATTTTGACATGATATATAAGGACAGATACAGGTGTTAGCAATGACATTAATTAGGGCTCCATTGCATTTAGGTTTAAGAGAGCCAGGTTCCTTCTATCACATACTTGCCACTTTAGCCTATAAGCTGTTTTTTCAGATTTTTTCCCTGTTTTTTTAATACAACATACAAATTTCCTGTATTTTCTAGTTGTATTCTAATAAAGAGACAGAGAAATAATTATATATGGCCATTATAGCTACCATTGCTAAAACAACAAATCTAATGGTGGCCTAAGACCAATGTTAATGTTATATGTTATACCATAATACAAATATTCATAAGTTGCTAATACCACAATTCCACTCCAAAGCACTGACACTCTAAAGTTCAAAGTATACTTCACTTTTTTGCGCGTACATGAGGGTCAGCGTACAATGCGCGTGACACAAAT
>NW_025953546.1:0-11159 GCF_018812025.1 Megalobrama amblycephala | reverse complement strand
CGCTCTGATGACGCTGCCGCAGTTGCCACTCAAAAAAGTCAAAAAAGACGGCATTCACAGTAGTTTCTTGTAAAAGCCCCGCGCCTGCATTATTTTCACAGTAAAAGTCTAAATACGGTATTATATTGTGAATTATCACAGTTAAAGCCTGTGAAGTGGTAATAATGTAATTAACTGTGAAATATTACAGTTATATCTTGTGAAATCCTGGAAAAATTTTACAGTGCAGTGAGTCCACTCCAGAACCCGCTCCAGCCAGTGAGTCCACTCCAGAGCTCGCTCTAGCCAGTGAGTCCACTCCAGAACCCGCTCCAGCCAGTGAGTCCACTCCAGAGCTCGCTCTAGCCAGTGAGTCCACTCCAGAGCCCACTCCAGTCAGTGAGTCCATTCCAGAGCCCGATCCAGTCAGTGAGTCCACTCCAGAACCCGCTCCAGCCAGTGAGTCCACTCCAGAGCTCGCTCTAGCCAGTGAGTCCACTCCAGAGCCTGCTCCAGCCAGTGAGTCCACTCCAGAGCCCGCTCCAGCCAGTGAGTCCACTCCAGAGCTCGCTCTAGCCAGTGAGTCCACTCCAGAGCCTGCTCCAGCCAGTGAGTCCACTCCAGAGCCTGCTCCAGCCAGTGAGTCCACTCCAGAGCCCGCTCCAGTCAGTGAGTCCACTCCAGAGCCCGCTCCAGTCAGTGAGTCCACTCCAGAGCTCGCTTTAGTCAGTAAGTCCAGTCCAGAGCCCACTCCAACCAGTGAGTCCACTCTAGAGTTCGCTTTAGTCAGTGAGTCCAGTCCAGAGCCCACTCCAGCCAGTGAGTCCACTCCAGAGCCCGCTCCAGCCAGTGAGTCCACTCCAGAGCCCGCTCCAGCCAGGGAGTCCATTCCAGAGCCTGCTCTAGTCAGTGAGTCCACTCCAGAGCCCGCTCCAGTCAGTGAGTCCACTCCAGAGCCCGCTCCAGTCAGTGAGTCCACTCCAGAGCTCGCTTTAGTCAGTAAGTCCACTCCAGAGCCCACTCCAACCAGTGAGTCCACTCTAGAGTTCGCTTTAGTCAGTGAGTCCAGTCCAGAGCCCACTCCAGCCAGTGAGTCCACTCCAGAGCCCGCTCCAGCCAGTGAGTCCACTCCAGAGCCTGCTCCAGCCAGGGAGTCCATTCCAGAGCCTGCTCTAGTCAGTGAGTCCACTCCAGAGCCCGCCCCAGTCAGTGAGTCCACTCCAGAGCTCGCTTTAGTCAGTAAGTCCAGTCCAGAGCCCACTTCAGCCAGTGAGTCCACTCCAGAGCCTGCTCCAGCCAGTGAGTCCACTCCAGAGCTCGCTCTAGCCAGTGAGTCCACTCCAGAGCCCGCACCAGCCAGTGAGTCTACTCCAGAGCCCGCTCCAGCCAGTGAGTCCACTCCAGAACCCACTCCAGCCAGGGAGTCCACTCCAGAGCCCGCTCCAGCCAGTGAGTCCACTCCAGAGCTCGCTCCAGTCAGAGAGTCCGCTCCAGCCAGTGAGTCCACTCCAGAGCCCACTCCAGCCAGGGAGTCCACTCCAGAGCCCGCTCCAGCCAGTGAGTCCACTCCAGAGGCCGCTCCAGCCAGTGAGTCCACTCCAGAGCTCGCTCCAGTCAGAGAGTCCACTTCAGCCAGTGAGTCCACTCCAGAGCCCGCTCTAGTCAGTGAGATTACCTTAGCCAGTGAGTTCACTCCAGAGCCCGCTGCCGTTCTGGAGCAGCCCGAGCCCACTGCTGTCCCGGAGCAGCCCGCTCTCCCTGATACGGCCACGGAGGCCATCACCGAGCTGCCCGCTCCCCCTGATACGGCCACGGAGGTCGTCACTGAGCTGTCCGCTCTCCCTGATACGGCCACGGAGGCCGTCACCGAGCTGCCCGCTCTCCCTGATACGGCCACGGAGGCCGTCACCGAGCTGCCCGCTCTCCCTGATACGGCCACGGAGGCCGTCACCGAGCTGCTCGCTCACCCTGATACGACCACGGAGGCCGTCACCGAGTTGCCCGCTCTCCCTGACACGGCCACGGAGCGCCCTTGGTCAGCCCTGCCGCCGCTGCCATCCAAGCCTTCTGCCCTGCCGCCGCCACCGAAGCGCCTTGCCCTGCCGACGCCACCTGAGCAGTCTGAGCCTGCTGTCGTTCCTGAGCAGCCCGAGGCCGCTGCCGTCCCAGAGCTGCTCGCTCTTTTCGATATGGCCACGGAGCACCCTCGATCGGTCTTGCCGTCGCTGCCCAGATCTTCTGCTCTGCCGCCGCCATCCAGGCCTTATGTTCTGCTACTACTGCCCAGGCCGTCTGAACCGTTGAAATTTGCTTGGTCAGTTCCTCCAGCGCCGCCCTGGCAAACAGCTGGGACTTCAGACCTGCCAGTGCCCGCCTGGTTGGTTCCTCCAGCACCGCCCTGGCAAACAGCTAGGACTCCAGACCTGCCAGTGCCCGCCTGGTTGGTTCCTCCAGCACCGCCCTGGCAAACAGCTAGGACTCCAGACCTGCCAGTGCCCGCCTGGTTGGTTCTTCCAGCACCGCCCTGGCCTTCGGGGGAGCACGCTGGATCTGGCCCGCCATCCCTCCCCCTGATCCTCCACCTATCCACCTCCCTCCTGAGTTTTGTTTTGTTTTGTTAAGTGGAGCGTCTGGTATCCGCTCCGTAGGGAGGGGGTAATGTCACGATATCCAGTTGGAGTACCCTGGTTGGCCACCAGAGGGCACTCCAGCACGGACTACGTCACCAGTTTTCACTTCATTTCCCATAATTCACCCCTTGGACTTATCAGCCTCATGTCATTGCACTCAGGTGTTTTGTGTTTGCTCATTAGTTCTGTCTATTTAGTTTCAGTGTTCCCTTTCATGGGAACTATCGACGCTACGTCGAAACGACGTGATGGGAACCCTCTGCGCATTGCGTCGTGAAGCACTTCTGTATCCAACCAATGATGAGACGGGACGTCAGAGGCGGTGACGTCACGGACCAGGAAGCTATAAAGCACACCCAGAACAAAGAACGCTAGCTTCTGTTGTCTTCAGTAAGCGCTATCTGTATCTTGTGTGTCTTATTTGGTGTTGTTTGTCTACCACGTTGCTGATATCTTCGTCTGAGGACAAGATTCAGTTAAAGCACATCACTATATACATATATATATATATATATATATATATATATATATATATATATATATATATATATATATATATATATATATATATTTCAGTGTAGAAAACAACAATGGCGGAGAAACAAAAAGACACAGCTCAGGATAAGCAGATTTTCAGGAAGTGTGTGCATCCCTGCACTAGATTCATCTCTGGTGGGGACACACACGAGATGTGCGTTATCTGCTTGGGAGCCGAACACGCACAGGCAGCTCTCGAGGGAGCTGTCTGTGTCCACTGTGAACGGCTCACGTTGAGAGTCCTGAGATCACAGCGAGCACTCTTCGAGGAGAGTGCTGCGTCCCGTGTTCCCCGCGGGTCCGGTCCCACTGTTGCTGAGGCACAGCGAAGGCTGCATTCGTGGGGTTCACAGATGGATCTGGTGGAGGGGGTTGAGACGGGCTCTGCCTCATCTCTTCCCTTACCTGCCAGACCCAGTGTCTCTTCTCTGGCGGTGGAAGCACGCTCTGCGGTGTCTTCCCCCCGGAGAGAGGCACCGGCGCTTAATGTGTCTTCCTCCGAGGAGGTTGATGTAGTAAGCGTCGACCCTGGTGATGAGGAACCGCCATCCTCATCACCAGCATATGAGGAGCTGCTGGAGGTAGTGACACGGGCGGTCGATAAGCTCAAGATCGACTGGCCCGCGGAGAGAAGCGACACAAAACAGAAAAGCAAACTCGATGAGCGCTTTCTCCCAGCTAGGTCACTACCACAGCTTCGGGGTCTGCCGTTTTTTCACGATCTCCACACCGAGGTGTCGAGGTCGTGGAATCATCCAGTCCAATGTTTTCAGCCCCCAAACATCCACATATAGTAATATTATGGGGCTGAAACACTACGGCTATGGGGCGATGCCTCAGGTAGAAGAGACGCTTGCGAGCTATCTCTCGCCTGAGTCAGCATCGTCCCTCAAGACCCCGACACTGCCCACTAAGCCCCTAAGAACAACATCGGGCTTGGTGGGCAAGGCTTATTCGGCGGCAGGTCAGGCGGCGGCTTGTTTACATACTATGTCAATTTTACAAGCCTACCAAGCTGACCTGCTGGGGGAAATCGACGAGAGCGGGGAAGCGACATTTGAAACGGTGCAGGAAATCCGTAAAGCCACAGATCTTGCTCTCCGGGCCACCAAGGAGACGGCCAAGTCAATCGGCCGCTCTATGGCAGCCCTGGTGGCCACGGAGAGGCATCTGTGGCTGAATCTATCTGACATCAAAGATAAGGATAAAAATGTCCTCCTGGATGCGCCACTGTCTCCTGTGGGCCTGTTCGGCGATGCTATGTCATCAGTCGTCGACAGGTTCCAGGAGACACGTAAACAGTCAGCGGCCTTCCAGAGATTCCTTCCCCGCCGCATTAATCCCCCCGAGACTGCTGGGCGGGAGCAGCCTCGGCCGGTAGCCAGCTCCTCTGCTCGTAGAGAGCAACAAAAAGCCAGCGTGGCCACCCGTGCTCCCCCGCAAAAAGCTTGGGGACCGGGGCGGTCAACGCAGGCGAGGCCTTCCAGAGGTAGAACGGATCTGTTATCATCTCTCGGAAGGCCTCGAAGAAATCCTGACGCCAATCGTCCAGGGTTTCAGAGGGCAGTCCCCTCCGGAGAGGTCCTGATATTAAAACATCAAGTGTCAGCGCATCTTCGGTGCCCTCAAGGGGCCGTTCTGCCAACCCTGCCACCCAGTGTGCGACAGGGCGCAGCGGTTCCTACCGATCCTCCGAGGAGGGTCGGTCACTTGATTCGTTTGTCTACCGGTGCGCCGGTCCAGACCAACGAGCCAAGTGCTCAAAAAACACCAGAGGCCAGTCTCGAGAGACTGGTTCCCTTAGTAGAATTAATGGAAGAATGGAAACTTCTCCCGAATGTTTCGAAATGGGTGCTGCTCATTATAGAACAGGGTTACAGAATACAGTTCGGTTCTCAACCGCCCAGGTTCAACGGGGTCCTTCCCACAGTGGTAACCCCAGAGCAGTCTCTGGTTATGGAACAAGAGGTTATGACACTTTTGCAAAAGGGGGCTATAGAAAGGGTTCCTCCTCCCAGCAAGCTGTCAGGGTTTTACAGCCGTTACTTTATCGTTCCAAAGAAGGATGGAGGGTTGCGTCCCATAATCGATTTACGAATACTAAATCGTTCTGTACAAAAACTAAAGTTCAAAATGCTTACACTCAGACAGATTGTCCCACAGATCAGGTCCGAGGACTGGTTTGTGGCGATAGATCTGAAGGACGCATACTTCCACGTATCCATCCATCCTTCTCACAGGAAGTTCCTCAGGTTTGCTTTCAGGGGCGAAGCTTACCAATACAGGGTCCTTCCATTTGGCCTATCCTTATCACCCCGCACTTTCACGAAGTGCATGGATGCAGCTCTGGCTCCATTGAGACTCCAGGGCATCCGCGTACTGAATTACATCGACGATTGGTTGATATTAGCTCAAACGGAGCAGCTGGCAGCTCAGCATCGAGATGTTGTTCTGTCACACATGAAAAAGCTTGGGCTGAGGCTCAACGCAAAGAAAAGTGCATTGGTTCCAAGTCAAATTACCAACTATCTAGGGGTAGTTTGGGATTCCACCACGATGCAGGCTTATCTGTCACCTGCTCGTGTGAATTCCATTCTCGGAGCCGTGAATGGGGTAAAGATAGGCCAGTCACTCACTGTGAAACAGTTTCAGAGACTGTTGGGTCTGATGGCAGCTGCGTCCAACGTGATACCTTTTGGCCTGCTGCACATGAGACCCTTACAGTGGTGGCTCAAGACCAAGGGGTTTTCTCCGAGGAGAAACCCTCTCCACACGTTCAAAGTCTCGCGGCGATGCCTTCGAGCTCTGGCCGTGTGGAGGAAGCCTTGGTTCTTGTCCCAAGGTCCTGTCTTGGGGACTTCTCGTCGTCGCAGAATGCTTACGACAGATGCTTCCCTCACGGGCTGGGGGGCGATCATGAGTGGTCGCTCGGCTCAGGGTCTCTGGGAGGACCATCAACGTTCCTGGCACATAAATCGGCTGGAAATGATGGCGGTATTTCTTGCATTAAAATACTTCCTCCCAGACCTGAGAGACCATCACGTGTTGGTCCGCACGGACAACACGACGGTGGTCGCTTATATCAATCACCAGGGGGGTCTACGGTCTCGCCAACTATACTACTTGGCACGGCAGATCCTCCTGTGGTCCCAGGAGAAGTTCCTCTCGCTCAGAGCGGCATATATTCCAGGGAATCAGAATGTGGGGGCAGACGCCCTGTCGAGACAGGGGCCGAGGCCCGGGGAGTGGAGACTCCACACCGAGGTGGCGGAGCTCCTATGGCAGAAGTACGGTCGAGCGGAAGTCGATCTATTTGCTTCAAAAGAGTCGACTCAGTGTCCACTATAGTACTCTCTAACGCACCCAGCACCTCTAGGGCTGGATGCCATGGTGCAGACGTGGCCGAGGCTACGTCTGTACGCTTTTCCCCCGGTTGCTCTGCTCCCAGGAGTACTGGAGAAAATCCGCCAGGAAGGGGTCAGTCTAATACTGGTGGCCCCATACTGGCCGACAAGGTTTTGGTTTGCAAACCTAATATCTCTACTAGACGGCTCCCCGATGGAGCTTTCACTCAGACAGGATCTCCTGTCACAAGCGGGCGGTACGATACTCCATCCTCGCCCGGAATTATGGAAACTGTGGGCCTGGCCTCTGAGGGGGCCAGGTTCATAGACTCTGGTCTCTCAACTGAGGTTGTGGAGACCATTCTCAACTCCAGAGCTCCCTCCACGAGGAAGTTATATCTATATAAATGGAAGTTGTTCGTTGCTTGGTGTAATCAACACGGAACGGACCCTGTCCACGCACCTGTAAATTTGGTGCTTCAGTTCCTCCAAGAAAAATTCTCGGAAGGGTTAACTCACTCAACACTGAAGGTTTATGTTGCAGCTATTTCTGCATTTCATGTTCCTTTAGGGGGTTCCTCGGTGGGTCGAGACCCCCTAGTAATACGCTTCCTCCGTGGTACTCTAAGACTGAGACCTGTGGTACGTTCTAGGACTCCAGCCTGGGATTTGGCTGTAGTGTTAGAAGGGTTATCTGAGGCACCTTTCGAACCACTAGAACAAGTTTCTGCGAAGTTCCTTACACTCAAGACCATATTGTTATTGGCGATCTCGTCTCTTAAAAGAATTGGAGACCTGCAGGCGTTATCAGTTTTGCCATCATGTTTGGAATTTGCACCAGGAATGGTGAAGGCATTCCTACACACTAGACCGGGCTATGTGCCCAAGGTCCCCACTAATGTTCCGGGTCCTATTGTACTTCAGGCCTTTTGTCCTCCTCCATTTAGGAGTGCGGATCAGGAAAAACTTAATCTGCTTTGCTCTGTCTGGGCCCTAGATACTTATGTTCACAGAGCTGCCCTGTGGCGTAAGACAGACCAATTGTTTGTATGTTATGGGTCCCCTAAGAAAGGGGGCCCAGCGTCTAAGAAGAGGATGAGCAAGTGGGTGGTCGAGGCCATTTCTCTTGCGTACAAAGCAGCCGGACGACCATGTCCTTTGGTGGTCCGGGCTCATTCTACAAGGGGTATGGCGGCCTCTAAGGCCTTGGTGTCAGGAGTTCCCATGTCGGATATTTGTGATGCAGCTGGATGGTCATCCCAGCACACTTTTATTAGATTTTATAATCTAGATATTAACTCCACTCCAGGTTCAGCGGTACTGTCAACAAGATAACAGACATGTATTTGGCTGTACGGCCTAGTTGGGATAGCGTTCCCATCACGTCGTTTCGACGTAGCGTCGATAGTTCCCATGAAAGGGAACGTCTCGGGTTACTTGTGTAACCCTGGTTCCCTGAATAAGGGAACGAGACGCTACGTCACGTTGCCGTACCCCCGGCATACCTATGAGCGCTTACTTCAGACATATTCCAGAAGCTAGCGTTCTTTGTTCTGGGTGTGCTTTATAGCTTCCTGGTCCGTGACGTCACCGCCTCTGACGTCCCGTCTCATCATTGGTTGGATACAGAAGTGCTTCACGACGCAATGCGCAGAGGGTTCCCATCATGTCGTTTCGACGTAGCGTCTCGTTCCCTTATTCAGGGAACCAGGGTTACACAAGTAACCCGAGACGTTTTTTGCCTGTGTTTGTGGTTCGTTGTTTACTGTTTTGTGCACTTTGTTTTTGGTTTCTTTTTTTGTGGACTGTTTATTCCCTGGACTTACATCATTAAACTGCACGTGGATCTTATCATTTCGTGTCTGTGCATTCCGTGACAATAAAAGCATGCAAATGGAACCCAGCCAGTATGATGATTCATTAAATTAGGCTTCAAAATTCATAAAAAGTGTATTTGTGAAGATTCAAATCATAAACTTTTGTTGATCAGAGAGATTATTTTCTGCAATAATCCAAAAGCCAGTAGAAAAATCTAATTGAGTTTTTGTTAAAGGTGCCCTAGATTCAAAAATTGAATTTACCTCGGCATAGTTAAATAACAAGAGTTCAGTACATGGACATGACATACAGTGAGTCTCAAACTCCATTATTTCCTCCTTCTTATATAAATCTCATTTGTTTAAAAGACCTCAGAAGAACAGGCGAATCTCAACATAACACAGACTGTTACGTAACAGTCGGGGTGTACGCCCCAATATTTGCATATGCCATCCCATGTTCCCAACATTATAAAAGGCATTAGACAAGGGCAGAACGTCTGGATCTGTGCAGAGCTGAATCAACAGACTAGGTAAGCAAGCAAGGACAATAGCAAAAAAATGGCAGATGGAGCAATAATAACTGACATGATTCATGATAACATGATATTTTTAGTGATATTTGTAAATTGTCTTTCTAAATGTTTTGTTAGCATGTTGTTAATGTACTGTTAAATGTGGTTAAAGTTACCATCGTTTATTACTGTATTCACGGAGACGAGAGCCGTCGCTATTTTCATTTTTAAACACTTGCAGTCTGTATAATGCATAAACACAACTTCATTCTTTATAAATCTCTCCAACAGTGTAGCATTAGCCATTAGCCACTGAGCATAGCCTCAAACTCATTCAGAATCAATGTAAACATCAAAATAAACACTGTACTTACGCGATTAGACATGCTGCATGACGAACACTTTGTAAAGATCCATTTTGAGGGTTATATTAGCTGTTTTAATTTTTTTTATGTTGTTTAAGGCAAGCGGAAGCTCTTGGGGCGTGGAGCACTGGATTTAAAGGGCCCTGAATCGGCTCATTTCTAATTACGCCCCAAAATTAAAAAAAATGAATTAAAAAAAAAAAACTATGGGGTATTTTGAGCTGAAACTTCAAAGACACATTCAGGGGACACCTTAGACTTATATTACATCTTTTAAAAAAAGTTCTAGGGCACCTTTAATTAACCAGGGTGACTTCCGAGTTGGCCTACAAAAATGTCACTAAAATGTCGTTGCAGAAGAACAGAAACAGAACCTTATTTTTCAAGAGTACTTTATTAATCCATTGGAACAGAAACAATAATAGACAAGAATACAACATTTGTAAATGTAATATAATATCTTTAATTTTAATCTGCAATTATACTTGTAATCCAGTCTGTTATTGCTGATTTTATTATTAATGATCAGCTATTTATTGCTTAATGAAGGTCAATCATGGAGGAACAGATTAAAACTGAATGCAGAAACATTTTTAACATTAAACAGAAAAGGAGCACAAACTTTACCAACTATTGATGCGCTTATTGTGGCACACAAATCACATTTTGCAGAAAAAGTAATAATGCTCAATGTTAAGAGATTATTAAAGATGGAGAAAAAAAAAATAAAGACTGTTTATTGTTAAATCAACTATACGCAGATCAGTTTATCTGTCTGTATTTAGACTGTCATTAGTTGTGTATTAAATAACAGTGTTAAATTTAGTCACGTTAGAGCCTGGATCCTGGACCGTTATCCATGATCCATGTTATTCCTGGAGCCCAACAATCGCACAAATCTCTTCCACCACTTTTGCTTTATTGTTTGTGATGTTTTTTCCAGCGACCTCCATAAGATCAGTGATCATCTCAGCACTGTAAGGACCTTGAAAAGTCCTATATTTGCTCCTCCAGTCCTCAATTTTATCTGATGGAACAATATCATTTAAATCAGAACACAGTTGATATTTCAGTTTTATTCAGGACATTGTAAGATTTTAACTTGCCTCCACAGTTGACCACATTAAAGAGAGGGATGTGTATCACAGTTGGAACGTTTTGGCCTTTGAACACATAGAAGTCCTTCGGTTTCTCCAAGTCCTCACTGGGAATGTTGACCTCAGGGAAAGGGATGTTTTGTTTCTTGCACATCTCAGCAGCTTCCCTCACCGTCTGTAGTGGAAAAGCATTGCAGTGTCACTCTATTAAAATCATTGCAGCATCACTGTTAAAAGTGGAAGTACTGATGTGTCAGCTGAGAAATTGCCACTGAGATGATTGGGAATGCTAAAGGATCGCTCTCTCCATGTATTAGATTTTCTTTCTATATACCATATACACCATCATTTCTATATACCACATACCAAGATGGTTAAATTACATATTTAAATTATTTTCTTTCTTTTTTTTTATTGTTGTTGTTCTGTTAAAATGATTTAAAGTATTTATAATTATCTGTCAGTGATTTTTAAATTCTGTACATTTTAGGTTAATGTTACCTCTGGTGGTCACTGTGTCATGGAGGGAAAAGAGCAACAAGATTTGTGAAGAAAGAAAGTCATACAGGTTTGGAACGACATGAGGGTGAATGTATGATGAATGAATTTTACATTTCTATGGGAACAATTCCTTTAAATGAGCTTATATGAGAGTATGTGTGCACTAATATATTAGAGAGAATTATATATAATACCATGAAAGGATCACCATCACTGAAATCCAGGGAAATAATGAGGTGAATGTTTCTCTCTTTTCTCAGCACAGAGATGTAGGGTGAGTTGAGCAACAGTCCAGCATCCATATAGTCTCTTGTCTGACTTTTCAATAGAGCGGCGGGCACGGGTTCATCTGACAGTATTTGAGTGAGAGATCA
>NW_025953545.1:0-11225 GCF_018812025.1 Megalobrama amblycephala | reverse complement strand
TCTACCTTCAGTTAAACTGCTAACAGTGATTGTAAATTAATTGCCTAAATTATTACATTATTTGCTAACTGCATTCTTTAAATTGTAATGTTGACATGCATTCTCTGTAAAGCTGCTTTGAAATTATATGTATTGTAAAAACGCTATACAAATACATGTGAATTGAATTTAATTGAATTGCTAGGCAGCACAACAGGTCTTCTTAAGTCAACTCGACCTCCCACAGGAACTTAGTATTCAGTCAGTAATCCAGTGATATATAGAATTCAGTGGCT
This sequence comes from Megalobrama amblycephala, assembly GCF_018812025.1. Lineage (NCBI taxonomy): Eukaryota > Metazoa > Chordata > Actinopteri > Cypriniformes > Xenocyprididae > Megalobrama > Megalobrama amblycephala. Next base: position 10,950 of record NW_025953545.1, on the reverse strand, counting down.
AATGTGGATCTTGTCTTGATAAAAATCTAACTGATGCATTTCACCTGCTTTGAACTTCGATGCTGTCCTGATAAAGGCGATCATACATGCAGATTTTCAGGTCAATATTTGGCTTGGTCACCCACACAGGTGCGCTCTCTGCCACCCCACAAACTGAAACCACAATCTATGCATTCAGAAAACAAGGAGAAACGTGAAGTTAATATTTTGTGCTGCTAAAGGAAATATAAAGTATGTAAATATAAAACATTGTTTATAATTATGTGAAAACTCTACCGGTTCACAACCAGGTTGAGAAAACATAATTTGGAAATCCAGTTTTGCCTCTCCTGGAATGGTTGGTGTGAAGATGATGGGTATTTTAACACTCATAAATGGCCGACATCACCTTCATAAGCCTGCAAAGAGAAGACCTGTATGTCACATTTCCATTTAACGTGAAACACTTCTGTACCGCTTTCTATCTGGCTAATAACTTGTAGATTTAATAAATAATTAACTTGTTATATGCCAATCTATGGACCAGCGTCTCAGAAGGACAGATTCGCTACTGAGAAAGATGCAACAACAACAGTGAACAGACTTGAAGAATAATTTGGTTGAACACACAATGTGTATTTGTTTGACTGCATTCAAAAGGTAAGTTGAATCAATGTGAAATAATAAAAAATATATATATATATTTTCACAATTGAAAATATTGTTTCTGAATTTTCCTATCAATCTTTTCTTTTCACAGGTTTCGTGAAACTTTTCCCTTGATTGTCAACAAGGTAAGTACTTTATTCACTTTAACTCAGTGTTCGATTCACCCAAAAATTAGTGTTCAAGTATCAAAACCCAAACAATATATCACTTGTCAACCCAGAAAATTGACACTTCTCAATGAAATAAAATAATGTCCTTTGATCTCAAAATCCTCAATTTCTCAGTCTTTCAAGAAAAACAGTTCTTCAAATGGTCCATAGAAGTACAAATGTCTTTTCTTTGTCCATGAGGAACATCTCCATCCAAAACACAAAAAAAGAAGAGTTATTCGATTTCCTACCATTCGCAGAGTTCAGAAAATCTTTTGTTTCCACAGAAAATCCAAGAACAACTCAAGGGAGGCTCGCCAGTCCAAACCCTCCTCAAAACCACTGGAAGGCCGGGACAAATCCAGAATACAGGCATCGGTACATCTCGTCACATCGGACAGGACAGCAATCCAATTTTGGACAAGGGCAGAACAAGAAAAACAGAACAAAACCAAACAAAAACAAAAAACCTGACCTTGAACAAACAAGGTCATGAAAATATCATGAATATCTTCATTGTAACAACATACAATAAAGTTATCAATCACTATACATCATTCAAATTACACAGAACTTGAGTATTCTGAATATATGTACATGTATCTTTTCAAATAAAGAATATTTTCTTCATATATGCAACGTCTGTGACTATTTTTCCAACATAGCGCACTAATTATTATATAACTGACAACTTTCCGTCACATACTTGAGCACACAGTTAGCTCGTATGTACTAAAGACAGCATTACACATTTTTTCATATATAAATCAGTCACAAATTCAATTTCTCTTGCTTTTTCCACTTAAACAATAATAATGATTCAATTGTGATGAATAACAAGGCAAATTGACTTACCAAGGAGATCTTTAAACTCACAGAAAATTCCAGAATGGAGCGGTTACAACGCGTCCGATTTAAACCCTTTTCTTTAACCTTTTTAATCAAAAATACACTTCGTAAACACTTTAGCAACACTCTGTCGCTAGTAAAGTATATGCATATCACCATTAACTTTTATATTTTACAAATTGAATGTCCATTTCACTCACATTACAATATCAACGTCATTCACAACCAATGGAAAATAAAATGCGTCACTTCACTTACATCAATCCATCGATAAAACACATCCAGAAGATTATTTCTATGTTTCTGTTCCCCGGAGCGTCAGCAAACACCGCGCTCATCAGCACCTATGCACGATAGAGAGAGCTGCCTCTGACTCCACGAGCAAACCTCGTGCAAAATCCGGAAACTAATTTCTCCGCTGCGCCACATTCTGCGCTCTCATTGGCTCACGTTGTATTAAAAGCTACTCTCTATTGGTCACATTAATAACCAAGTAAAATATATGTTTATATAAAATTAATATTTTCTTTTATAATAGTACTCGTTTTTAAGTAGTTCTCAATAGTTTTGTTTATATATTAGTATGTTTATATATTAATAACTTTATTTCTATATTACTCTGGTAACCTTGGTTACACTTCCCCCTCCTGAATCATAGCACGTCCCTGTGCTTGGGAGTCGTTAAGTCACACAGGTGAGACTGCATTGAGTCCAGCATCATGATTTCTTATATAATCAGATTCCTCCACTGATTCAGAAAGTGCAGAACTCAATCCTTGCAATAAAGATTGAATGACTGAAATCAAGGGATTTCCCAGCCGTGCATACTGCAACTTGTCTGGTGGTCTACTCTGCCTTTTTGAACGTCTTGGACCCATATCTCCTGCATCCTTGGGCACAGTTGAAATGCCTGGAAGATGTCTGACAGGGGGTGAGTCAGGATAAGGAGTAACATTATTTTCATGTGCATCTGGTCCAGTTTCATTGACCACATCATATGACTCATCTGATAGCTCACTTGATTCATCACATTCGTTTTCTGAGATTACTTTTGCTAATCCCTCTTCTCTACTTTCAGGTTCACCTCCAGAGGCGTCTGGCTCTGCATGGTGCATCACAGGTGAGTTCCTCTCAACTCCATCACTAATCGGGTTTTGTTCAACAGGTGAATCATCTCTTGACTGATCCAGGACAGTGGATTGTGGACTTACGGAATCAACTACAGGTAAGTTTCTGGTAACCGATGAACTCTCTGACTCATGAGTTGGTCTTTCTTCTGGAATAACTCTAGTAGTGAACTCCAAAGATTCTCCAGGTACATCAAGGTGAATAGATTCACTCTCAGATTCAGAATAACTATGCACAGTTTCTGCTTCGGTAGCATCCTTGATTCTGGATTGGGCTCTGGTTCTAGGCCTACGATGTTCTTTTTGCTGGACAGATTCTTCGAACTCAGTGTTGGGCAAATACCCACAGGGCAGAAGTAAATCGCGATGCAAAGTACGCACTGGACTTTCCTTCCCTTCTGGCCGAACTGTATACACGGGAATACCACTGCTTTTCTTTAACACAATATAGACGTCAGGTTCCCATCTATCCGCTATTTTGTGTTTCCCTCTTAGCCGGACATTCCTTACTAGGACTCGGTCACCTATGTCCAGAATGGAAGCAACTACATTTCGATCGAACCTCCTCTTGTTTCTTCCCGCTACCTTCATAGCATTGCGAGTTGCGAGCTGGTAACTCTCTTCTAACCGGTCCTTAAGAGATTTCACATACTGTGAGTGAGACTGGGAGGAGTCATTGACTTGGAGTCCGAAAGCAAGATCCACGGGCAATCGAGGCTGGCGTCCGAACATCATTTCGTAAGGCGAGTACCCTGTTACATCGTTCTTGGTGCAGTTGTATGCGTGCACAAGCGGTTTAACAAATTCCTTCCAGTGGGCCTTTTTGTCGTTTTCCAGGGTTCCTAACATTTGCAGAAGGGTCCTGTTGAACCGCTCCACTGGGTTCCCTCTTGGGTGATAGGGGGTCGTCCTCACCTTACGGATACCCGCAACTTTGCACAGCTCTTGAATAGTTCGGGATTCGAAATCTGGGCCCTGATCACTATGCAATTTTTCTGGGAAGCCATAGTGCAGTAAGAAATGATCCCAGAGACATCTGGCCACAGTCCGAGCCTTTTGATCTTTGGTAGGTATCGCAATGGCATATTTTGTAAAATGGTCTGTGATGACCAATATATCCTTTGCGTTGCTACTGTCTGGCTCTACGGACAGGAAGTCCATACAGACCAGCTCCAAGGGCCTGCTGGTCTGTATGTTCACTAAAGGAGCTGCTCTCTGTGGTGGAGCCTTCCTCCGAATACAACGCTGACAGGTTTTGATCTTTTTCTCTACAGCATCAGCCATTTTAGGCCAATAGAACCTGGAACGGAGGAGATCAAGAGTCCGCTCCAGCCCTAAATGACCCATGTCATCATGAAGACTGGTGAGTACCATCTGTCGTAGATCCCTGGGTAACACTAGCTGGCCCAACACTCTACCTTGATCCATTCTTTTCCTATACAACACTCCATTCTTGATTTCGAGCTTATTCCACTCTCTCATCCACATAGCCATGGTAGGTGACTGGGATGTTCTACCAAGGGGTTTTTCACCAGACTCTAGGTACTCCAGGAGCTCTTTCAACTCTGGATCTGCTCGTTGTTGGGCTGCTAAATCTTCCTCAGAGAGGTGAGGGATCACAGGTAAGCCATGATCATATTCTTCCTGGAATCCTTGGGGTAATGCACTCGCATCCATCATCATGGACTCTGCTAATGTGATCAAGACAAGGCGTCCATCCTTTGACTGGCTAACCTGATGCTTCTCACACACAGCCTTCACTGCTTCTGGTAGTATCACCGACAGATCTTCATTGGTTTCAGCTAGATGATTCAGAGTGAACTGTTTAATCCTCTCCTGTTCTTTTTGAGACTCCAGATCATTCAACAGCTGACCGTTTGGACGTCTGGACAACCCATCGGCATCCTGGTTTTGGGCTCCTGCTCTATATTGGATTTTGAAATTATAAGCTGATAACCCAGACAGCCATCTATAACTGGTGGAGTCCAATTTGGCAGAAGTCAAGATGTAAGTTAAGGGGTTACTGTCGGTGACCACAGTAAATTCAGCCCCGTACAAATAGTCACTGAACTTTGAGGTAACTGCCCACTTGAGGGCCAGAAACTCAAGTTTATGAGCGGGATATCTGGCTTCGCTCTTAGTTAGTCCTCGACTAGCATAAGCAAGGACCCTCAACTGGCCTTCCTGTTCTTGATATAATGCAGCACCTAGGCCTATGGTGCTGGCGTCAGTGTGCAATACGTATGGCAATCTAGGGTCAGCGTATCCCAAAACCGGTGCAGTTGTTAGTTTCTCCACAATTTTCTCAAATGCCTCCTGACAAGAAGCATCCCATCTGTCTCCCAGCTTTTCTTTCGGGTCATAGTAATGACGATTAACGTCTTTACACTTCCTCCCTTTTCGAATTGGGGGATATCCGGCAGTGAGGTTGTTGAGTGGCTTGACTATTTTAGAAAAGTCCTGAACGAACCTCCTATAATACCCGGCAAACCCCAAGAATGATTTCAGCTCTTTGAGAGTCTGGGGCCTTGGCCAGGTTTTAATGGCCTCGATTTTCGCTGGGTCCGTTTCTACACCTCGTTGAGAGACAATATGTCCCAAATATCGCACTGAGGTCTGAAAAAATTTACATTTCTCAGGCGAGAGTTTCAAGCCATATTCCTTCAGACGGGTAAGTACCTGCAATAGTCGACGTTCATGTTCTTCAAGTGTCTCCGAAAAAACTATAAGGTCGTCTATGAAAACTAGCACCTCTTTCCGGTTCAGATGACCCATACAGCGCTCCATGAGCCTTTGGAAGGTACTGGGAGCATTTGTGATTCCCTGCGGCATCCTATTGAACTCCCAGAATCCTTGTGGGCACACGAAGGCTGTCTTGTGTTTATCCGCTTCCTCCATTTCGATTTGATAGTACCCCGACTTCAAATCCAGAACAGAGAACCACTTCGAGCCGTTTAATACGGAAAACACCTCTTCCAAGTTGGGAAGCGCATAGGCGTCCTTTATAGTTTGGGAGTTAAGTTTTCTAAAGTCGATACATAGGCGTACGGAATTATCCTTCTTCCTCACTACCACTATAGGAGAGGCAAAGGGAGACTCAGATTCTCTGATAATTCCAGCAGCCAACAAGTCTTGCAGGTGTTTGCGAACAGCATCGACATCCTGTGGGTGAATGGGCCTAGCTCGATGTTTGAAGGGAGTTTCATCACTAAGTTTGATGTGATGTCTCACTTTATCTGTATGCCCAAAATCCATGTCATGTAAGGCAAAAACCTCAGGCATCGTGTTCAGTAGAGCTGATATTCGGGTCCTCCACTCTGCTGGTACAGGGGAATCACCAAAATCAAATTTTATCTGTGAGCTGCCAGAGTTCAGTTGAGTATGAGGAGCATCATGTCTTGGCTGTGTCTCAATCACACGCTGAACAGCATACATTTCAGCAATCACAGCTTTTGGTGGAACAGCAATGTCAGTCTGGGTGTCGTTTCTCACCACTACAGGTATACTATTGGAGCGTTTAGCAGGCAAAGTATATAATCCGCTAGCCACTAATAATCCACCTGGCATAGAAGACATTTCTGGCTGCCCTAAAGTTATCAGGCCTTCTGGAGAACAGCGACTTATATGCACAACTCCATCGAGAACAGCTACACTCCCTGCTGACACAGTTTTAGGAGTAGTTCCTCCCAATGTCACACATCCCAGAACTTCAGTGCTCATTTGCTTATGTCTGACATCCAGAATTTTGAGTACTGCTCGATATCCATTAAAAGCTGGATTGAGGTTTCCTGAGCTTTCTTGAGCATGGTTCGCATAAAGAGCATCCAGGGAATTGGTTCCCACAAGGACTTGGGGCACGTTCATCAAATCAGGGACCACTAGAGCTAATGTTGTAACTTCTGCTTTTACTCCCAGGAACTCCTTAGGAAATATCAGAGTGAGCTCTACATAGCCTAAGTAGGGAACCGATTGCCCATTTGCTCCCTCCACTTCCAGTAAAGACTCAAGTGGCTTCAACGGGTGATTAGATAGATGATCGTGGTAAAAGGAAAGTGGAATGGTGGTTACTTGGGAACCTGTATCTAGCAAACAATTCACTGGAGTTCCTTCAACAAGCAACTGGGCAGTACACTTCATTCCAACCAATCCTCTTGGTAATTTTCTCTGCATTACTTCTTCACAACACTTGTTGAATACTCTTCTAGGTTTATTAGGGCATGTGGGTCTTTCCTCAGTTTCTGTACGCCCTGCTACAGAGACTGATTGGAGTTTAACCGTGAGGATGCAACTTTGTTATTCAGGTCCCAGTGAGCCTGTTTCTCCCTCAGCTGACGACGTTTGCTTTCTACTTTGGCAGAGTTTGGATCATTTTCACAATTTACGGCGATATGACCATCTTCCCCGCAGCGAAAGCAGTATCCTGGACGCGGTCGGGCTGAGGTCAATCCATCCATACTGACTGATTTACTCTCTTCACGTCTTGTCTGCTTGGGCTGTGACATAGCAGAAAGGCTCCTGAACCCGGATGTTCTTTCTGGCTGACGTTTCTGTGAATCTGAGACGGTTAATTGAGCTTTTAACTCTGCAAGCTGTCTTGTTAATTCGACAATTTCCTCAGCTTCTGAGCTTCTGTTCTGGACCTTTTGGGAAACTGCAGCTTGAACCTGGGCTCGTAGTTCAGTCAGTTCTTTTTTCAGCGAAGTCACATCCACTACTTTGGAACAAGCAGGCTGGCACTTCTGGTGAGTCAATGATTGCATGGAGGCAAGTCGAGCATGAATTTCTGATATTTGTTTTCTCATGGAGTCTGTTTCAGGGGCTGCTCCGCTGACTACCTCTTGTGAGTGAGCAGACAACTGATGAGCTGCAGCTCGTGACTTGGAAGTGGCTAGACTTTGTTTAGTCATCCCAAAATGACTCCTCATCCGATCCTCCTTTGAAGCTTGCCGGTCTTCTTCCGCTCTGACAGACACCACAAGTTCAGCGAAGGAAGGTGGGTTATTCTTTCTCCTTTCCAGCTGAAGACTGACAATTAAGCCATTATCCCAGCACCCACGACAGAATTGATTCAACAAACTGCGATCACGCTCCCTCTCTGCAATGCCACCTCTCCTCACCGCTGCACTTAACATCACTTGTAATCGATGCAGGTAGCTGGAAGGCTTTTCTCCCTGATTCTGCAACATCGTCATGAACTTTGCCAGCAGCTCTTCCCCATCCTCCACTGATGCATACACTGATTCTAGCAACTCTAAATATACTGAGGGCGATGATTGTGGGCTAATGTGTTTGATTACGTCAGCAGCAGGTGGAAGCAAGCTGTCTAGAATTCTTCTTGTACGAGACAAGTCTGAAACCGATGGATCATCCAGTAGGAATTGCACACTTGCTCGCCATGTTTCAAAGTCGGGTTCATTGGGTGGGCGTGGAATTTTCCCTGAGAAGGATCTGAGACGTAGGGAAGTATGCTGGGCTGTCATATCACTTGTCCTCACAACGTGCTCAACCACGACTCTTTGCACACCAGGAGGATCTATCATATCCATGGTCAGAACTGGATGTGGTATACCTGTGGCTGAAGGATTGTTAATTCTACCAGTATTAGGTACAGTATTCATCTCATTCTCCTTGGACAGGTTTTGAGTTTTCTGGCTTCCAACACCCAGCAATGGAGAAACATTTGGTGAGAAGGTTCCATCTCTACTTTCTCCCATTCTCTGTGATGTGGCGGGTGACCCACGGTCATTGACTGAACTGGCAGTACTGAGTCCCTGAGTTTGGGAGTCTGCTACATTACAGCTGGGCAAATGTTCGGTGGGAGGGCCAACTGACCTCATTTTTACTAACTCCTCTTGAAGCACTTCTTCAAAAGATTTGCCAGTAGCATTAGCAATGGCTTTCAATTCTGCTAAATAGCCCTTAGTAGCGTCATCTTTAACTACAGGTGAGTATACACTGCTTAGGGCACGTACAGTGAATATGACATCTGCATCCGAAGTGCTAACAATACTTAAAGGCAACAGAGGGTTCAGGTTTTTCATTGCAGAGCTATGTGCAAACTCTATTATAGCCTGCCGATGAAATTCAGATGTTGGGTCATCAATAAGCAGATTACGACTAATGCTGCCATACCGTACAAGCCATGCTTCTAAGTTTTGGTCAGATTCACTCAATGTTATGCCACCAACTATGACAGCATTGGAAACATTCACGTTTTCTCGTTCCACTATATCCATACTGATAAAACTGAGATAGCTTGTTTCACAGAAAGAATTATCTTTTTGTCGTACTGAGAGGTCACTGTTGTTGTTAGGCAATCAATCTCCTGGCTGGCTCTCGCCAAGTTTTTGTACCGCTTTCTATCTGGCTAATAACTTGTAGATTTAATAAATAATTAACTTGTTATATGCCAATCTATGGACCAGCGTCTCAGAAGGACAGATTCGCTACTGAGAAAGATGCAACAACAACAGTGAACAGACTTGAAGAATAATTTGGTTGAACACACAATGTGTATTTGTTTGACTGCATTCAAAAGGTAAGTTGAATCAATGTGAAATAATAAAAAATATATATATATATTTTCACAATTGAAAATATTGTTTCTGAATTTTCCTATCAATCTTTTCTTTTCACAGGTTTCGTGAAACTTTTCCCTTGATTGTCAACAAGGTAAGTACTTTATTCACTTTAACTCAGTGTTCGATTCACCCAAAAATTAGTGTTCAAGTATCAAAACCCAAACAATATATCACTTGTCAACCCAGAAAATTGACACTTCTCAATGAAATAAAATAATGTCCTTTGATCTCAAAATCCTCAATTTCTCAGTCTTTCAAGAAAAACAGTTCTTCAAATGGTCCATAGAAGTACAAATGTCTTTTCTTTGTCCATGAGGAACATCTCCATCCAAAACACAAAAAAAGAAGAGTTATTCGATTTCCTACCATTCGCAGAGTTCAGAAAATCTTTTGTTTCCACAGAAAATCCAAGAACAACTCAAGGGAGGCTCGCCAGTCCAAACCCTCCTCAAAACCACTGGAAGGCCGGGACAAATCCAGAATACAGGCATCGGTACATCTCGTCACATCGGACAGGACAGCAATCCAATTTTGGACAAGGGCAGAACAAGAAAAACAGAACAAAACCAAACAAAAACAAAAAACCTGACCTTGAACAAACAAGGTCATGAAAATATCATGAATATCTTCATTGTAACAACATACAATAAAGTTATCAATCACTATACATCATTCAAATTACACAGAACTTGAGTATTCTGAATATATGTACATGTATCTTTTCAAATAAAGAATATTTTCTTCATATATGCAACGTCTGTGACTATTTTTCCAACATAGCGCACTAATTATTATATAACTGACAACTTTCCGTCACATACTTGAGCACACAGTTAGCTCGTATGTACTAAAGACAGCATTACACATTTTTTCATATATAAATCAGTCACAAATTCAATTTCTCTTGCTTTTTCCACTTAAACAATAATAATGATTCAATTGTGATGAATAACAAGGCAAATTGACTTACCAAGGAGATCTTTAAACTCACAGAAAATTCCAGAATGGAGCGGTTACAACGCGTCCGATTTAAACCCTTTTCTTTAACCTTTTTAATCAAAAATACACTTCGTAAACACTTTAGCAACACTCTGTCGCTAGTAAAGTATATGCATATCACCATTAACTTTTATATTTTACAAATTGAATGTCCATTTCACTCACATTACAATATCAACGTCATTCACAACCAATGGAAAATAAAATGCGTCACTTCACTTACATCAATCCATCGATAAAACACATCCAGAAGATTATTTCTATGTTTCTGTTCCCCGGAGCGTCAGCAAACACCGCGCTCATCAGCACCTATGCACGATAGAGAGAGCTGCCTCTGACTCCACGAGCAAACCTCGTGCAAAATCCGGAAACTAATTTCTCCGCTGCGCCACATTCTGCGCTCTCATTGGCTCACGTTGTATTAAAAGCTACTCTCTATTGGTCACATTAATAACCAAGTAAAATATATGTTTATATAAAATTAATATTTTCTTTTATAATAGTACTCGTTTTTAAGTAGTTCTCAATAGTTTTGTTTATATATTAGTATGTTTATATATTAATAACTTTATTTCTATATTACTCTGGTAACCTTGG
>NW_025953544.1:0-11300 GCF_018812025.1 Megalobrama amblycephala | reverse complement strand
TTTTTTTTTTAATTTCGATTTATTATTTCCGGATGTGTTTAATCAGGCACTCCTTATTTCAGACTATTTCCCTCCTACTATTGATGTTATTGATTGTTTTGCACTCTTCCATAACATACATCTCAAACAGGGATGAAAGTTCCTGCAGGCAAGATTAAAAGGATTGCTTGATTTGACATGCTGGAGAAACACCTATGAAACAAAGAATTTATGATGGCTGCTTCCTCCTTGTTACTTTCATCTCACAAAAGAAAACATCAGTAATAGTTTCCCTTTCCGACCACTCGGTGACTATTCACCCGGGCTCCTGGACTGATGTGGACTTTCCAGACACAAAAGACACTCCTGGCGTGCAGTCAAGGCGCCTCCCTCCGTGTAGAGTTTTCATAGCCATAATTGTTACTTAAAATATGCTTTCTCTGAGTGAAGGGAAATGGCTCAACTATTACTGTCAGTGTTTTTCTTTTTGATGTGTTTCACTGCTGTAAATCAGGGGGTGGTTTCACATTCCATCCTTGTGTTTTTAGACAGGAAATGTAACAGACAACAGAAGAGAGGCCGCTCTGTGTTTTGTAAATACGTTATTTACCTTGTAGTTTATGGAAACATACTTTTATATTCAATGAAGAGCAAGTACACTGTAAAAAATGATTTGTTGACCCAACTTGACTTAGTCAAGTCATCTTGTTGCATTGACTTAGTCAAGTTTAGCCAACATTAGGTGTTAAGTTCACTCAACTTATATGTAGTTGTTGAAATAACCTGCAGTAAATTGAGCCAACATACTATATCAATTAATGAGCATTTAGAATTTTTAGTTGAGTCAACTGAAAAACATATTGGTTGAACTTAATTTTTCATGTTTTCCCAACCATGAACCAAGTCTAACTGACATAAAATAGTAATTTTTCCTTAACATTATAACTTAACTATTTGAGTTTACTGGACTTCATTGGTTTGTCAAGAAGTTCTGGATATCTGTCTGGATCCACATACATGAAATCAACACAAATGCAAAATTGAAACTCTCAACATTTATTTTATTTAACATACGATGCATCCAAAAAACACAGACACAAAGAGTTCTCTTGCAAAGATATAAAAACGCTACACAAGAAAAACCCTCACATATACACAGCTCACACAAACACGTGCAAACTTCTCCATCAGACCCATCTTTAAGCCAAAATAGTACAAATAACTCTCCTTGTCATTAGCAGATATTTTTCATTGCAGGTAAAAGTGTACATGAAGAATTCAAAACAAGCTCCGTTAAACTTCACATTAAACTGTTCCAAAACCATGTCTTTAATTCCCAATCATAGAAACATGAGAAGGAAAGAGTAAGCAGGACAAGGTAACAAGAAAAGAGTCAGTTTGAAAAAATTCCAAGAATACCAATGTTACATCTAAAACAATGAGATGTAAAACAACAATGTTCTTAAACTTTAAAACAGTACAACAATTAAAGAGATAGTTCACCCAAAAATGAAAATGTGATGTTTATCTGCTTACCCCCAGCGCATCCAAGATGTAGGTGACTTTGTTTCTTCAGTAGAACACAAATGATGATTTTTAACTCCAACCGTTGTGGTCTGTCAGCTGTATAATGCATGTCAAAGGGAACTCTATCTATAAGAGTCAAAAAAACAAGACAGACAAATCCAAATTAAACCCTGCGGCTCGTGACGACACATTGATGTCCTAAGACACGAAATGATCAGTTTGTGCGAGAAAACAAACAATATTTATATCACTTTTTACCTCTAAAACACCACTAAGTCCAACTGCCCTGCGTATCCGGTTGGTGAGGTCAAAAAAACGTGTTCTGATGATGGAAGTGATGTCTCACGCTTTGCTTCAATGAGTGTCAGACATCACTGCCGTTGTCAGAGCGCGATCAGACCTCACTAACCAGATGCTGAACGCAGTTGGACATAGTGTTGTTTTAGAGGTAAAAAAACTCATATAAATACTGTTTGGTTTCTCGCACAAACCAATTGTTTCGTGTCTTTGGATATCAATGTGTCATCACGAGCCACAGGGTTTAATTTGGATTTGTCTGTGCATGTTTTTTTGACTCTTATAGATGGAGTTCCCACTGACATGCATTATACGGCTGACAGACCGCAACCGTTGGAGTTAAAAATCATCATTTGTGTTCTACTGAAGAAACAAAGTCACCTACATCTTGGATGCCCTGGGGGTAAGCAGATAAATATCAAATTTTCATTTTTGGGTGAACTATCCCTTTAAACAGTAGCAAGAAGGAAAAAAGATTGTTCTTTTCTGTCTTATCGTAGCAACCTCCTCTTCAGAGAGTGAACTCTTGCAGTGCAAAATTCTGATCCCACTCCTATAAACGGGTGCTGTATCACTTCAAACGTGAATTTTAATTCTTTTGGGTAGTCAACATTTGGATAGTCCAGGCCCATCAGGTTCAGAAAAGCATTAGGTATATCACTAAGGTGATGCATTACCACTTCTTCCTCAATCACCAGGGCAACGTCATTGTAGATCGCTGGGAGAGGTTCCATCACATTTCCCACAACCATTAGGATTCCAATCACCACACCCTTGATCACATCCTCTTCACGCTCACTGGGCTTTATAGAATGTAAACAATACAAGGTACTATTACTTAAAAGCAAATACACAAATATAATCCCCAGACCCCTGCAAATTAAAGGGTTAGTTCACCCAAAAATTTAAATTGTCATTAATTACTCACCCTCATTTCGTTCCACACCTCAAAGACACCTTCATTCATCTTTAGAACACAAATTAAGATCTTTTTGATAAAATCCGATGGCTCAGTGAGGTCTCTATTGACAGCAAGATAATTAACACTTTCAGATGCCCTGAAAGCTACTAAAGACATATTTAAAACAGTTCATGTGACTACAGTCGTTCAACCTTATAATGTGACAAGAATACTTTTTGTGTGCCAAAAAAACAAAATAACAAATTTCAAAACACTGCTTCATGAAGCCTCACAAATCTTTTGTTTCGAATCAGTGGTTCAAAACGTGTATAAAACTGTCAAAGTCACGTGAACCATTGAAATTTCTAAACGTTTCGAAACACAACGTAATAAAGCCTCGTTAACTGAAATAATTAGACTTTGGCAGTTTGATACATGCTCTGAACCACTGATTCAAAACAAAAGATTTGTAAAGCTTCAAAGCTTCATGAAGCAGTGTTTTGAAATCGCCTATCACTAGATATTGTTGAATAAAGTTGCTATTTTGTTTTTTGGCACACAAAAAGTATTCTCATCGCTTCATAACATTAAGGTTGAACCACTGTAGTCACAAGAACAGTTTTACATATGTCTTTAGTAGTTATTTGAAAGTGTTAATCATCTTGCTGTCAATGGAGGCCTCACTGAGCCATTGGATTTCATCAAAAATATCTTAATTTCTGTTCCAAAGATAAACAAAGGTCTTACGGGTGTGGAACAACATGAGGGTGAGTAATTAATGACAATTTTCATTTTTAGGTGAACTAACCCTTTAAGAGACCCAATGTTTTTCCTAACATTTTTCCTTACCTTGCATATCTTCATGAATTTTGAAGGAGTCTCTTGCATGTACCACGGTAGGCCCAGCAATGCTGCTGTCCTCATCCTTTAGTTTGTTGTCTGTAAAATATAGGATGGTTAAAGTACCAGCTCTATTTTTTCAATCCTTTGTTTTTCTTTATTTGTTTATCCTTTCCTCCCCCCTCCGTCTTTGATGCTTTTTAGAAAAAATGAAAACCACAAAAACATTTACATCAAATTTACACATTTACACTTTTATACTTTTGTTGAAAATTAATCACCAGTAATGTGGTGCAAAAAAACAGTTGTTTGTTACCTTTTTGTTCAGCACCAAAATAAGATTTAATAGTTTATGTAACACGCTCATGCCACTTAAATCAGGGGTTGTCTAATCCTGCTCCTGGAGGGCCAATAATATATTGCAGAGTTTAACTCCAACCTGGTTCAACACGCCTGCCTGTAAGTTTGTAGTGATCCTGAACACCTTGATTATCTAGAGTAGGTGTGTTTAACTGGGGTTGAAGCTAAACTCTGCACGATCTTGGCTCCCCAGGAGCAGGATTAAGCACCCCTGCCTCAAATTCATTGGGACTGTAACAACACTTTAAAAGGAATTAAAAGGATAGGTTAGCAAAGATGATAATTGTCATTTACTCACCAACACGCCACTCCAAACACATGCAAAAATATTAATATCTTCATTCCATACAATGAAAATGAACAGTGGCTAGGCTTAGCTCTATAAAGGACAAGTCAACACTATAAAAATGCAGTAAAAGTAGTGGCCGAGTCATGTTGCATATTTTGAAATTTTTTGAAGAAAACTATCACTAGTTTTATGATCCATAGAAGAAAAAAGGTCATAGAGGTTTGGACAAACATGAAAGTGAGTAAATGATCACAGAATTGTCATTTTTAGGAGAGAAAGACTGCATTAAAATAAAACTGACTCACATCCTTATTAAGGCTCTCCAGTATTGAAGTCATTTCTGGGATGCTTTGACCTGAATAACTGCATCAGCTTCGAGAGATGACCATATAGGCCTTCAAAAAAAGGACTTGCAACACGCCTGGTGAATTCTTTGCTGATCTATAAAAACATAAATACATTTATAAATTTAACAAAGATGCCAGGGTGACAGTCTTCCACAGTGCTAATTTAAAACATCATGCAGGAAGTTAAAACATTTTCATTTCACTCAACATGACAGAACTGGTCATTAGGACATTAAGTTTTCCCATATCTTCTAATAGAACAGCACAACCTTTCATGGCCATGGCTGCGAACGGGCAGCAGATGGCTATGAATGGATGCTGGGTAAAGAAGTTGATGGAGATCATGATTCACTTAAAATTGCAGTGTCTAAACTTGAGTCTGACCATGTATCTAGAAAGAGGGTGAAAAGGACTTTCAGTGTCACCTTGTCTTTGGACAGATCAGCTACACATGTAAGGTTACAGAAATCATGGAAGTCTTCATCTTCTTATTGAAGGTCAAAAGTGTCTTTCAGCTGGAGCCTGCTTTTAGGTTCAAGCTTGAGGCCGTCAACAGAATCTGGAACAGGATCAAGTCGAACTTTTTTAATGTTCTGTGGGGAGATGATCACACGAAACAGCTTTTTGGTTTCTCGCCAACTGGGGAAAGAGTAAAAAAAAGATGTGATTACATTGATTGATTACTATATCCTGTTAGTTCACCCCAAAAATGAAAATTCTGTCATCATTTAATCACCCTTATGTCGTTCCATACCCATAAGACCTTCGTTCATCTTCTGAATACAAAGATATTTTTGATGAAATCCAAGAGTATGTAATCCACACACAGGCAGCAACATCATTGCACCTTTTGAAGTCCAGAAAGGTAGTTGAAAGCATTGTTAAAATAGTCCATGGGACTGCAGTGGTTCAACCTTAATGTTATGAAGCGACAAGAATACTTTTTGTGCGCCAAAAACAACAACAAAAAACTTTATTCAATTTGACAAATTAACAATTTGAACCGTTGTCATATGTAGTGAACTCAGTGCAGGCTTCCTTGTTTACAAACGAATGCCAACTCAGTACTGGCCGTAGCTGAACACATGAGCAGCACAGCGCAGCTGACACAGGATCCGGACAATAATGAGCCAGTGTCCGTCGTAAACAAGGACGCCTGCACGGAGTTCACTACATATGACAACGGTTAAAATTGTTGATTTTTTTTTTTTTTTTTTTTGTGCACAAAAAGTATTCTTGGCGCTTAATAACATTAAGGTTGAACCACTGTAGTCACATTAACTATTTAAACCATGTTTTTAACTACCTTTCTGGATGTTTAAAAGGTGCAATGATGTTGCGGCCTATGTGTGGTTCAGATACCCTCAGATTTCATCAAAAATATCTTAAATTGTGTTCTGAAGATGAACGAAGGTTTTACAGGTGTGGAGTGACATGAGGGAGAGTAATTAATGACAGAAATGTCATTTTTGGGTGAACTAACCCTTTAATGTGAACACCTAGAAAATCATGTGTATTTCAACAAAAGTACCTTAGTAAAGCAAGAAGGTTTTTGGTGTCTACAAATCTTGCAATACCACCTCATTGATATGGAGTTGTGCTTCCACTGTACGGATCCTGCAAATATAAAAGAAAATCAGAAACTCGAGCCAAATACACATACACATTTATATAAATATAAATATTCACTGAACATCTTACTTCCAAAATATAACAAGGCAATATCAACACTTTTTATTTCTATGGCTGGGTGATAAATTTAATATCATAGTGATGATGTTGCAATATAAAACTGAGCAACACTGTAGATAACTTTTCACCTAATAAAAGCTTTTATACAAATAACATAATTCTGACATTACATTAATACAAGTTAACGTTAGCTATACAGAAGTGTGCACGTGCTCAAAAGCAATCATATGGTATGGAAAGAACAACAACTGAGCGTTTAAGAAACATAAATCAATCAGGAATTTTTATAATATAACAACAAACAACCAACACGCTAAAAAGTCACTTAACGTTATATGTACACTGTTTTCTGTAACGTTATTTATTATTCATATTACCTTACAATAGTTAAAGACGACTTCTCTTTCTGCTCACGTCTCGACAGCAGCTCGATGTCCAGCGAGCATAAATTTGCCGGGCAGTGCGTGTGGATATTGATTATTAATCAAATTGTCTTAGTTCGCAAAATATGAATGCCTGAAATCAAAACGCGGACAGTGAGCGCTAACGAAACAAGGCTAACCCGGACGCTGAGCGGTAACGAAACATGCCCAAATTAACATTAAAGAAAGCACAAATCAAGGTATACTTACTAATTTCATTATTTGCGGTCCATAAAACCCCATCTGCCCATCTGTAGTCGTTCAAACGCGGGCTCCTTCTTCATCTTTTCTTGCGTGATCAGCAGCAGCTTCTCGTGCAGAAAATGGCGGATGGCGCGTCTGTCTCAAATTCGGTAAAATAGTACGTCATCATGACGTAGAGTTTCTGGCACATGCGCATTTGAAAGAAACTTGACAGAACTTATGTTTTGTTGTTATATGAACACGTTATTTAAAGTTTTCAATTTCCCTTCAAGTTGAGGTTGATATAACTCATCCTATTGTGTTGTGAGACACTGCAAGTTGACAGGACATGATTTTATTTGTCCACCTGACTAAAACCCAGAATCATTTTTTACAGTGTATCTGAATACTGTACTCTTGAGATGCTGGTCCACATTGCAGTATATTTACCTTATCCATTCATTGCTGTGAAAAGTAGGTGTGCGGCTTCTGCATACCGTTCAAATGTTTGGAGTTTAGTGGGGATTTTGTTTTTTGTATGTGAAATAAATAATTTTACTAAGCAAGGATGCAACTGATCAAAAGTGACAAAGACATTTATAATGTTGTAAAAGATTAATATTTAAAATTAGATGCTGTTCTTTTTAACTTTATATTATCAAAGAATCCTTAAAAAATGTATCCTGGTATTCAACATGTTTCTTGACCATCAAATCAGCATATTAGAATGATTTCAGAAGGGTCATGTGACTGAAACCTGGAGTAATGGCTGCTGAAAATTCAGCTTTGACATCACAATAATCAATTACATTTAAAATAAATAAATAAATAAATAAAGTTATTTTAAATTGGACTCTACAGAATTACTGTTTTTACTCACTGTCACAAAAATTCAGGGAAAAAAAAAACAAAAAAAAAACGTACTGACCCCAAACCTTTGAATGGTGGTGTACCTTCTCTTTCAAAACAGTTCCTACCCATTTAAAAAGAAAAAGAAGAAGAAGAAAAAAAAAGATTCTGATCGTATTTCACCCTTCAAAGATATCCTCCTTGTCTCTACAGTCCTTTCCTTCCCAAACCAATGTACTAAATCAAAAATGTCATTCTTTGCTATGGGCGTGTGTTCTGCGTATAACTCCATTAGCCACCAGTGGTGACAGTGTCTCTCGTATGGGAAGAAGAATAACATGAAGAACTTTTTTCCGCTATCACGCATGGCCATGAAAACCACCGCTCCAGGGCTCTGTCCCAATCTAAACACATTTTGTCATAACTGAAAGCCTCTACCTTTTCTGCAGATACATGGTGTAGCGTTTCCAAACTGCGGCTGAACGCTCTGTCAACATTGTCTGTTATAACAAGAGACTACGGTGGGAGGTTAGGGAGCTGTGTACTCAGGCAGGGCTCAGTTTCCCCCTCACTAAAGGCTCTGGCCGTGAGTGATGAGTACCCAGTCAGACATACCAGACGCTTCATCTTTGATTTGTTGTCCCAGCAACCTGGCACCTCCAAGCCAACACACCAGACTCCTTTTTTGATCCCCTTCGCCGACAAAAACCATAATCATTTGACAAGCTGCTGTTCCCAACATTCTCCAAAACCTCCCATTATACACCCTCTCTGCCATGCCAGCTATCGGAAATCTAAAGATTTCCATTTTTACTTTTTCTTTTGGAGAAATGAAAGAAGTTCTTAAAGATTTCATCCACAGAAATGTAAAGAAAAGAAAAAAAATGAGGAACAGATTTAACTGCATGCACATAAATAAATAAATAATTTATTATATTATTATTATTTTATTTTTTTTAAGTCATTGTGACATTTTCTTGACAAAGTGCTGGGTCAACTAACTGTTATATTTTTAATTATTAACCAGTTCCCTTTTTTCAGAACAAAGAAATGACAGAGAATGCTGACATTAAGGTTTCCATGACACAAAAGTCAAAAGGTAGGCTCAAAGGAGTACAATGTACTTACAAAATCTCTTCTTCTCTCTTTAGTAATCTCTTTTTATCTTTTCCAAATAATTTGGAAAAACCCCAAATAAGCCAAATTAACTTGAAACTGTCTGAAGCCAATTTGCCTGATCAATTTGATGAATAATATATATTTTTAAAAAGTATGTGTTTAAAGTGTTTAAAGCATTTTTCTAGCAAAAACAGTCAACTTTGCATACCTCTACTTTCTTTTGTGCATTGAGGTGTTATATTTTTTTCATATCAGAGAGAGTTAAGTCAGTTGCACATTTTAGTAGTACATCATATGTGAACTCACACCTTTCTATGTGTCTTATAAACTTCTGAGCGTCTAGTATAGGCTACCCTTACAGTCAAACAGGCAATGAAGTGACGATGAAAAAGATCTTTGCAGGATAAAATCCAAGAACAACAACCCTGATATGATGCCCCAAGACCAACTTAGATTTCTATACAAACAATCTGAGTGACGATATCCAGTGTGCAGTTCTGTGGCACAGCCCTCGTCATCTGACCAATTTTTAGTGGAGCTATTGTTCAACAAATGTTTAGTCATAATGGGTGTGCATCCCGAACTGCAGTGTCAAAACTTTAACATTTTATAACAATATCTTCCATTTGCATATTACTCACTCGCTTGTTTCTTTGTGTCTATTGCCCATTGTGTTGGCATCAAAACGGAGGCTTGTGTTATTAGAGAAGAGGCTTCATCTTATGTATCATTAAAAACCTGTAACCTAGGGCATTCAATCATTCAGACATGTAGCATTATGCCAATATTCTACGCTTCTAAAGCTCACACAAGCTATAGATGTCCATGGCGCCACGTCACGGAGTGAAATTTCATTACTGTAATGAAACGAGCTGGGTCAACAGAAGACGACTCCCGCTTCAATATGAGCATTAATTTTTTTTTTTTTTTTTTTTTTTTTGAAATTGGCCAGGCAGTTCCAGACACAAACACATTTGTAGCTGGGCCTGATGACAGAAGTAGCTGTGGCTTCCAGCTGTGTGTTAACACAATAGCCTTAACACTTTGGCCGGATTCTGGATGGGTCCCTGGAGAACAGCTCTGCTTTTTAAAGGTAAGTAATATGTATCCAGAAAATCAGCCATAAAGGGGTCCCTTTTTCCTCCCACTAAAGCCGTCCTGGCTGTTGTGAGTTGCGGCACTAGTTTACTTTGGCTCGCTCTGTGGGGTTTACAGTTAAAATGGAACACCTGACCCAGAATGACTGGTAATGTGACTCTAGTTTAAGCCAGGAACACTGATATCATGGGATATTTAACAGTTGTGTAGAGGTTGTGGAAAGGTTGTGGATTAGCTGTGCTTGTAGCAGCTCATATCAAAAGATCATTGTAAATGTTCTATAATTAGAAGTTTGCTGTTAGTATGATTTTTTTTTTTTTAAGGAAGAAATTAATATTTTTATTCAGCAAGGACACATTAAAGGTTCAAAAGGACATTTTCGTAGAGGCTAGCTTAAAGGTGCCCTAGAACTTTTTTTTACAAGATGTAATATAAGTCTAAGGTGTCCCCTGAATGTGTCTGTGAAGTTTCAGCTCAAAATACCCCATAGATTTTTTTTAATTATTTTTTTTAACTGCCTATTTTGGGGCATAATTAGAAATGAGCCAATTCAGGGTGTGTGGCCCTTTAAATCTGGTGCTCCACGCCCCAAGAGCTCGCGCTTGCCTTAAACAACATTAAAAAAAAGGTTTAAACAGCTAATATAACCCTCAAAATGGATCTTTACAAAGTGTTCGTCATGCAGCATGTCTAATCGCGTAAGTACAGAGTTTATTTTGATGTTTTTGATTCTGAATGAGTTTGAGGCTGTGCTCCGTGGCTAACGGCTAATGCTACACTGTTGGAGAGATTTATAAAGAATGAAATTGTGTTTATGCATTATACAGACTGCAAGTGTTTAATAATGAAAGTAGCGACGGCTCTTGTCTCCGTGAATACAATAATAAACGATGGTAACTTTAACCACATTTAACAGTACATTAGCAACGAAACATTTTAGAAAGACAATTCACAAATATCACTAAAAATATCATGATATCATGGATCATGTCAGTTATTATTGCTCCATCTGCCATTTTTCGCTGTTGTTCTTGCTTGCTTACCTAGTCTGATGATTCAGCTGTGCACAGATCCAGACGTTCTGCCCTTGTCTAATGCCTTTCATAATGTTGGGAACATGGGCTGGCATATGCAAATATTGGGGGCGTACACCCCGACTGTTACGTAACAGTCGGTGTTATGTTGAGATTCGCCTGTTCTTCGGAGGTCTTTTAAACAAATGAGATTTATATAAGAAGGAGGAAACAATGGAGTTTGAGACTCAATGTATGTAATTTCCATGTACTGAACTCTTGTTATTTAACTATGCTGAGGTAAATTCAATTTTTGAATCTAGGGCACCTTTAAAAATCATAAGATCACACCCTCCCTTCAGAGCGTCTCAAAAGCCACGCCTC
>NW_025953543.1:0-11433 GCF_018812025.1 Megalobrama amblycephala | reverse complement strand
TCACTGATCACACTTCTGCACGTTGATTTTCTGATTGAGAAGATGAAGGAAATAAATGAGCCTGAAAAGGCTGAAATACTGGAAAACATCAAGAAGAGAGCAGGAGCAGAAAACACAGAGATCTAGGATTCATAAATTTAATAATTCATTCAAGTGGGTGATTCTCACGAAAAAAATTTCAAACATGAAAATTTTAAAATGTTTGTATCAACAAATTTCTTTTTTAGACATTAAGAGCAAGGTCTGAAGTGTTTGTGATCATTAATTTTAAAAGTTTTACTGACAATGTAAAATTTCCATAACAAGTCCTTAAAAATCTCATTACCGCAACAGTCTGAAAATATAATCACTGTTAGAGAAGAAAATACATTTTCACATTTTTAAAAATGGATTATTAACAATCATGGGCAGTTACTTGAAATTCTGAAATAATATTTATTATATATTTATTATATAATAGTTTTTTGTATTATTATTTTGATTGATTTCTCTCATTTCCGCAAAACCTTCCACAATTTACAACCTATTTTTTTTTTAAATATTTCAATGAAACCTGACATATTTTCAAAATGATGTGGCAGACTTGAAAGTACATATTGTGTATATTCTGCACATGCATTTAAAAGCAAACTACTATTTTTCCATCTATTAAACAAATATTAAAAAAACACTTGTAGCGGTAATGATATAGGTTATGGAAATGAGGTTGCTGATTTCGGTAATGATAATAAGTATACTAAGAATGAGGTATAGTTTAAAAATATAAACTTTTATGTAGAAAATAAATTAGATAAAACTGACACAATCATGGATTGAAGTTTGATTTTGCAGTGCTTCAGAAATATAGGCTTACATATGCTAAAAATGTACATGCATACAATACAACATGCACCACCCATTTACCAGATTAGTTTTAAAAAATACTCAAAATTTAAGAGAATAGTAGAGTCCACACCACAACGATAATGGCAAAGAAAAACAATATTGCTGGAATCACTTTTGAAACAATTTTCTTCCAGCTGATGAACAACAAACATTGATAACCAATCAGATTTGACCAAATTTAAAGAGCTCAAACATTCTGTATTAATATGGGGATGTCATTACATACTTGCAGCATGTAATTCAATCCTCATCAATCCTCTCAGCAGCATGAAAAACAAGGCTTTTATTAATATTTTGAATAATTAAATTGTAATGAAGACACATGCATTTTCTGTAAAGCTGCTTTGAAACGATTTGTATTGTGACAAGCGTTATATGAATAAATGTGAATTAAGTTGAAATTCACATCGTGAGAACTCTGAACAAAAACTTGCTTCTGATTGACCATTGCGTTCAAGAAAGCAACAGATATGTCTGTGATTAGCTACTGAGCTCAATGCAGCAAAAAGCATTGTAAATAGAAACCTTTAAGGAGCCATTCACATATCGTCTAAAACCGCGTCTTTCTCCTCCTTTCCACAAGTGCTTGTGCTCCCATGGCATCTGTCGTTGCTATGCAAACCATGAACTGCGCTCTCCATGATGACGAGGAAGTATCAGCATATCTTTCGATGTTGTTATGGAAAGGGCGAAGCTGATTGGTTGGTTCTTGTCACATGACCTGTGGTGCTCTTTTGGCATTCTGAAAAGTTGATGTTTTCATCTCGCCGCAGCATAAACGTGCACCCATAATAGAAGCAACGTGGTCGCACCATGCTTGCCACGCGCCTTCATTTGAAATAACGAACTTGCATTCGCAGAAGACATGATATGTGAACGGCCCTTTCACATATCAGTTTTCAAAACTGTTAGCGGGAGTTCTATATGTCTAGTCATTTGATGCCCCGTTGGAATAATTTCATTGAAATAAATGGGTTTCATAGCGTAGTGGTGCCGTTGTCGCATCCTATGTGAAAGGGCCTTGAAAGGGCCATACTCTCTAAAGCTCAAACACAAATACCCACTGGAGCATTTTCCAAAATGTTTTGCCATCATAAGGCCCCCCTGATTCCCCAGGGCTCTAAGCAGCCGCTTATCTCACTTATTGGTTAAAGTCCACACCTGCTCGCTATTTTAAAATGCTCATAAATTGGCCAAATCAGCTTTCTGTGAGGGTTAGGTGTCAGATTGGGACATAATATCACTAACCTGATATGAAAACACTGGAAGTCTGTATGTTCTTACTAATATAGTGCAACAAAGCCCTGTGTATACTGTTTTGACTTGCTGTAGATTTCTTTTTTTGTAAACCTTTTCTCTGAAATTTGTCACCCTAGCCTTTGCTAAAGTTTTCCAACAGTTAGAAAATATTATTTAACTTAATAACTCATAATATAAATGTGACGAGCAGGGCGGTTGAGAGCCGTGAGGGAACGGCACAAGTGATAACGAGCATCAGCTGCGAGTTGCACTGGTCTCGAATCTCTCACGGAGGAGCTCCGGAAGCATAAATGGGGAGCAACGACAGTGAAGGACGAGAGAGGACCAGACCTGGACTTTATTTTATGTTTTGTTATGTTTGTGTGGCCGGCAGTTATCCGTGAGGAACTGCCAGCATTTTGCTTCCGTTTTGTATTTGTTTATTTTGAATTGTTTTGTTTGTTTAAACGTTCGCCGGCTCCCGACTCCTCCTTCCCGTACATACAAACTGTGTTACAATATATTTAAAAATAGCCTGTATAATTAAATTCTCATTACCAAAACAAAAATTCTCTCTACCGCAACTGGTCTTAAATTGTTGCAGTAAGTGAGAATGGTGTTGCTGAGGATGCGGTACCTTAGCATATTTTATTAAATTCAGAGAAGCCATGATGATTTAGCCAACTTTTATTCAATGTACATAATTAGACATTAATGAAGTAGATTAGTAGATCATTTTTCACAGAAAATTGTTAATTAAAAGTTTTTCTAAATGACGAAAATTTCCTGTTATGGTAATGATAATCACAATGTCGTTTACATGGTCTAACAAGTTTTTTTTTTGTTTTTACTTTTAACTGGATTAATATAAAGAGATCTGCCTACCTGGTAGCCATCTTTAAGGTTCTAGCACATGTGTTGCTTAATTTAAAATCAAGATTTATTTAAAATTGTGTGTGTGTGTGTGTGTGTGTGTGTAAAGAGTCCTTAAAAAATGTTGCGGAGGATGAGAACATCAGTCATGGACACTTAATTTGTCCACTATTATTACATTATTGTTATATATTATACATTAATATTTTTTCTGTGATTTGAAAACATCTATTAGAACATCCATATACAATTTTTTTTTTAGAATATTTTCATTTTTTTCTGTTTAAATTAGAACATAACATGCATACAGACATACCTGGATGCATTGTGGTAATGAGAATTTTAGCTGAAAATGCAGTAAAATACAAAAATAATTCATTCCTATGTTGAAATTACTCTTTGTTCAGTGTAGAGAACAATATTGCCTTTATTATGATGTTTTTATTTATTACTAAAATGCATGTTTAATATTTAAAATCATTAGTGCCATGGTGTTTTAATGGTTTCGTGAGAATGACCCAAGTATTTTTGAATGCAACTTTCCAGCTAACAGAATTTTGTTATAAGAACGTTCTCCAAATATTCAGGGTTGGTTCTGGGAATGTAAAAAACGTCCAGTTTTCTTGATGTTACAGGAACGTGTTTTATAAGTATGATGTTCCTCAAACGTTCTTTAACCTTCATTTTGATTTAAAATTCAACATTGTAGGAACGTTGATTTGTAACATTCCAACAACATAAAATGTCCAGTTTCTTTTAATGTTAGTAGAATGTTATTTAAAGGTTAGTATGATGTTCCTGAAACATTCTTTCAATCATTCAAACACCTGCTGCGAACAAACACTGAAAGAAAGAAAAATAAGAACACAAACTACAACTTTCTTCAGCCACAGACTTAGATGAACTGAAGATAAAAGACATTAAATCTCTGAAGATCTGATTAAACAACTCCACAAACAGCATTACCAGCTTCACTTATTACTAACCAGGGGTGCATTTCCCAAAGCGAACTATGGTCGCAAGTTCCGTCGTTACCAATAGAGTTCAATGGGACTTACGACCATGGTTCACCAACGATGCTTTCGGGAAACTCACCCCAGACTGACTTTATTTCTGACACACGTCTACAGCAGTTCTTATTGAGAATCAACAGAGGTTTAGTTGTTGATCGATTCTTGTGAAGAAACTTGGATCTCTCTTACCAAAGACATGTGGAAAATTGATAGAGGATTCAGCATTGATAGATCTTCTACAAGAACATGTGGAATCTCCATTTGAAAGAAGCGCTCTTGAACAATGGCTGAAAGAGAAAGAGGAAGAATCTGACATCATTAAAACATTGCTCACACAACTGAATGACTCAGGAGTGATAGTAGAAAACAAACTCAATAAAAATTTAATGAATCTGGAAGTTAAACATTTAGTCAGCTACACTTTCACATCATTGAGCTGGACAGATGAGCTGCTTTCTAAACAAAAGGCCTTCCTGAGTCCTTCAACAACAGGAAAAAATGAAGAGAAAAACTCTGAAACTGAACACAAGACTTGGGTCGCACCTGACATCCAAAAGACAATAAGGAACAACTTGAAGGTTTTTAAAAACTTGATTGATTTAAATGATTGTACATCAGCCAAATTCATTGTTGCATCAAAAGAAATTAAAAATAATCCAGGTTCCTGCATACTGCTGTATGAAAATGAATCTAATGAAGCTGTTTGCTTCACTCCTCCATCAAAACCAGACTGTCCAATCATTGAAGATGTCAGATGTACTCAAGTGGTTCTGAAAGTGTCTCCACCGTGTCCTGCTACAGAGGAACTCAAACTACTGTACAAAATGAAGGAAGAGGAAGACTGGAGATCTCAAACTGTGTCAAAGAACCAGAATACAGTTACTCTGACTGATCTCAGACCAGATACTGAGTACAATATTAAATGTGCAGCAGTGGGAAAACTCAACTACACCGTAGACAGTGATGTGACGCGTCTCACAGTCATAAACCAGAATCTCATCAAGACCAGTGTCACCATAGAGGTATGATTGTCAGTCATGAAATAGCAACCAAAAATGTATTTTTATCACTTGCTGTTATTTTAATCTTAAGATCTTAGTCTTAATCATCATGCATTGGTCTGATGGCCACTTGAAAAGCATTGCTGATAATATCTCACCCAGATAGCAACTTTGTGTCGGCCCACATCTTTGGGCGGACCGCTCCTGTTTGCAAGATCTGGGCCACAAGCAGGCCATAGCAATGCCACATGTCGGCCAAGAGCAAAGAAATAAACCAGAACTGGACCTTATCTGAGCCACAAAATCTTATATATTATTTATAGAGTTATATCAGCATTAACAAGTCTGTGGTGACAAGCAGCTTTAGCTTGTGTCCGTGTTATTGTGTTTTAAATGTCTTTTAGGGTTTTAATTCCCCTCTGTGGTGTGCTGTTTTAATGTTGTCTGTTTTATGAACATTTGCTGAGTATCTGAGGGATGGAAGTCACTTTTTACGCCCTATTTTTAGTGACTGTTTTAAACTTTGTTTGGAGCGACCAGCAGCACACATTCCGATACACCCGTGAATTCCTATTAGGATTACAATGGAGCCATCCTGCCGTGACAGACTTCAACATCAATTTACTGACTGGGAATCTGCCTCTGGAATTACTTATTGGTAGAAACATTAACTTTACAAAACAAGGCCAAACCAGGAAGTGGGGGAAAAGGGGTGGTGTGAAACAGCGAACCAGGAAGCTACTGAGCAGGAATCGCATCCCTTTGCCTTCAGTCATACTGGCTAATGTGCGGTCCCTCAGGAACAAGACTGAGGAACTACGGGCAAATGTTTTGCATCTGCAGGACTACAGGGACGCGTGTCTTATGGCTTTTACAGAGACTTGGCTCACTGAATCGGATTCGGACTCGACACTGGAGATCAGCAGCTTTGGAGCCCCTCTGCGCCTGGACCGGGACAGTGAGGTGACACATAAAATGCTGGGTGGAGGGGTCTGTCTGTATATAAATCGCAGATGGTGCAACAATATTACTGTGCGAGAGCGGATTTGTCACCCTGACATTGAACTGTCGCCTGTGTCACTACGGCCGTATATCTCCCAAGAGAGTTCCCCCAGATTTTTGTGACTGTGGCTTATATCCACCCCAAAGCTGACGCCAAGTCCGCCGCGGACATTGTTTTTAAAACCGTAAACAAACTTCAGTCTATTTTCCCTGCCGCTCCTAATTTTATTCTCGGCGATTTTAACCATTTTAACTTAAAGAAAACACTGAACAGCTTTTAGCATGTATGTAACATGCCCCACACGTCGTAATAAAACTCTTGATCTGTGCTACGGCTCCATTAAAGGCGCATATACGTCCAAGGCGGGGCCAGCGCTGGGCGCCTCTGACCACAACTCTGTCCACCTCTTACCCGCCTACACCTCGGTGCTGAGGAGGGAGAAGCCTGTCAGAAAACAGGTGAAGGTCTGGACTGAGGATAGCTCTTCAGCGCTACAAGCCTGCTTCGAGTGCACAGACTGGACAGTGATTCAGGACTCCTGTTCTGATATTGATGAACTTACTGACGTTGTCTGCAGTTACATCTCTTTTTGCAAAGACTCTGTTCTTCCAAATAGGGAAGTCAAGGTGTATCCAAACAACAAACAGTGGATCTCTAAGGACATTATAGAATTGAGAAAAGAGATCAGGGCTGAAATTCAAAAAGCTAAATTAAGGTACGAGGAAAAAATTGAGGCAGATTTGAGAAGTAATAATTTAAAGAAAACCTGGAGAGGAATGAAAACATTGATTGGGTCTAATGATAAAGCCAACAGAGTTGTCCTGGATGGTTTTTCATCTGATAAACATTTGGCTGATGAATTTAATGTATTTTATTCTTGATTTATCTATCACACAGGTAGCTCCATCCATTACTGTTGACAGTAGTACTGTGGCTAACATTTTCAGGCACACCAGATCAAAAAGTCCAGGGCCAGATGACATTTGTGGGCAATTATTAAGAACATGTGCTGATCAACTCTGTCATATCTTTCAGTTCATTTTTAATTTGTCCTTGTCACAACAAAGAGTCCCCAGAAGTTGGAAGCATTCCATTATTGTGCCTATAGCCAAGTGCAGCTCCCCAAAATCCTTGAATGATTTTAGACCTGTAGCCTTGACCTCATTGGTTATGAAAAACTTTGAGAAAATTATCAAAGAGGCTGTCCTACTGCAGGTTGGAGATCAGTTAGATCCACTGCAGTTTGCATACAGGTCTGGCAGGGGCGTGGAGGATGCTGTGATCACACTACTGCACTTTATTTTTAGCCACCTGGATAGAGCAAAGACTCATGTCAGACTTTTATTTGTTGATTTTACTCTGCTTTTAACACCATTCAGCCCTTCCTGCTCGCTGAGAGACTGATTGCAGATTTTAACCTTGATTTGAATTTGGTGGGCTGGTTATTGGATTTTTTAACAGACAGATCCCAGCGTGTAAGGGCCAACAGCACCCTATCTGAAGTCACTTTTACATCCACTGGTTCCCCCCAAGGTTGCTGTCTTTCCCCTCTTCTGTACATCCTGTACACAAACCAGTGTCGCAGTTTGTACCAGGACAGATACATACTTAAGTTCACTGATGATTCTGTCATTGTCAGCCTGCTATCAGGGGATGAGCGGGACCATGGGCCAGTGGCCTCAGTGAGTTTGTAGAGTGGTGCGATAGCTCCTTTTTACAGCTGAATGTATCTAAAACTAAGGACATGATCATTGATTTTCGTAGGACACCGCCTCCGCCTACAGTCACGGTCATTAAAGGCACGGACATTGAGCTAGTGGAGACATACAAATATCTTGGAGTCATTTTAGACAACAAACTGTGTTTTGAACCTTTGGTTGACGCTGTCTCAAAGAAAATCCAACAAAGACTGTACTTCCTTAGGAAAATGAACACTTTTAATGTTTCTTCAGAAATGATGACTCTGTTTTATCATGCTTTTATTGAATCGGTTTTATCTTTTTGTATAGCTGCTTGCAGGTAGCCTCTCCCTGACAAATAAAAACAGACTTGGTAGTCTGGTCAAAGTGTCGAGCAAGATTTCCAGGAGAAATCAGGCTCAACCTGGGGAGTTATACATAAAACAGGTCCAGAGGAAAGCTAGAGTTATAGCTCAATCACAGGATCATCCCCTTAGAACAGAGTTTGAGCTTTTGCCCTCTGAGCGGCGCTATCGAGTTCCTAGCTGCAAAACAAAGAGGATGCAAATATCTTTTATTCCGTCAGCTGTGAGGCACCTTAATGGCACTTAGCACTTTGTAATAACTTGCACAAGTTGCATTTTTGCACTTGATCGTGTCCTGTATTTATTTATTTATTTATTTATTTATTTGCACATTAAGTACATTTGGGCTTTACTGTGAATTCCTTCTCTGCTGGTTGGTCTCTGTTGGTGAGTGTTGTTGTATGTTATGTGTTTTATGTGGAGCATTTGCTGCAAATCCAATTTCCCCTTGTGGGACAATAAAGGTACTTTGACTTTGACTTTGTTATCAAGCAGAATCACTGAAGGAAAGAAGGAAACAGAAAAAAGAGACAATCAGAAACACAAGAACTACAGCTGACTTCAGCCACAGCCTTAGATGAAATCAACTGAAGATAAAAGACATTAAATCACTGAAGATCTGATTAAACATCTCCACAAACAGCATTACCAGCTTCACTTATTACTAACCAGACTGACTTTATTTCTGACACACGTCTATTGAGAAGCTCTTATTGAGAAATAACAGAAGTTTAACTCTCATGTTTGTTTAATTTGAGGTTACCATGATGGTGATTAGTGTTTCCATTAGATGGACTCTTAACATTTATTGCATGTTTGTTTTCTCTGGCTCCTGTGACAGTGTTTAACACATTTGTTTTTGTCAAACACATTTGCGATAGCAACGAAAATTGAAATGAGATCAGGTGTTGGTTGTTAGCTACTGATGATTTTACACTCATTGTGAAATGGCATGAATCACTGATGTTGTTTAAATTTAAAAATTGCTTTGTGCCATTAATACATTAACATTACAAACCCTGTGTTTCTCTGACATGAGATCCAGCTGTATTGTGAAAATTAAAAAAAAAAAAAATGATGAAACATCAAGAATCAACACATGAATCTCAACTATGGTGACAATCAAAAGTGTCATGTAGCCACAATGCATGCTGGGTACCATCGTACAAAACTCCCAGAATGCATCAGAGCATGGATAAAATGTGTAGCTGATATAATTGTCTTAATATGTTGTTTATTGTCACCATTGTTGATTCATATGCTGATTACTGATATCTGATATTATTTATCAATAGCTAACTACCATCACACTAGTTTTCTTTGCTACTGCAAATGTGTTTGACAGAAACACTACCGCAGCAGTCAGAGAAGACAAACATATGTTTAAAGAAAAAAAAAAGTTAAGAGTCCAACTAATGGAAACACCTATCACCATCATGGTAACCTCAAATGAAACAAACATGAGAGTTAAACTTCTGTTAATTCTCAATAAGATCTTCTGTAGACGTGTGACAGAAATAAAGTCAGTCTGGTTAGTAATAAGTGAAGCTGGTAATGCTGTTTGTGGAGTTGTTTAATCAGATCTTCAGAGGTTTAATGTCTTTTATCTTTTTATCTTAAGGCTGTGGCTGAAGTCAGCTGTAGTTCTTGTGTTTCTGCTCATCTCTTTTTTTCTTCCTTCGTCAAGTGATTCTGCTTGATAACAGGCTTGTTAATGATAGAGATGACTCTATAAATAATATATAAGATTTTGTGGCTCAGATAAGATCCAGTTCTGGTTTATTTCTTTGCTCTTGGCTGACATGTGGCATTTCTATGGCCTGCTTGTGGCCCAGATCTGGCAAACAGGAGCAGTCCACCCATGTGCCATTATTCCTGCCACATGTGACCCAGATCATCATTCCACATGTGCCAGATGTGGGCAGGATCTGGGCCAACACAAAGTTGCTATCTGGGCAGTAAAGGTTTCTATGCAACAACATTGTGGAAAGTACATGTGCACAATATGTTAGCATGATAATAAAATCTTGCCTTTGGCATGATACCAGCCACTGGTATATTGATATCTTGGCAAACACTGGTAAAATACAGTGTTTTATGCCAAAATTCAAAGTGGCTGAAATATGGCTGAACATTTTACCCTGTAAAAAATAAATAAATAAATAATAATAATAATAATAATAATAACTAGAATGTACATTTCCTGAAGAAAATGTGAATGGTGCTTGCAGTGGCAAAACTCGGCACTCTTGATTAGCATGTTGCTAGCATGATGTTAACACCCTTAGCATACTGCTAGCATGTTTTTAGCAAGATGCTAATCATGTTGGCATAATGCTAGCAACATGCTAACATGATTAGCATAATGTTAGCATAATTACCATGTTACTAGCATGTTTTTAACAAGATGCTAATCATGTTAGCATTATGCTAGTAACATGCTAACATGATTAGCATAATGCTAGCATTATGCTAGCATGATTACCATGTTGTTAGCATTTTTTTAACAAGATGCTAACATGATTAGCATGTTTGTTAACATGATGCTAACATTATTAGCATGCTACTAGCATGATGCTAACATGATTAGCATGCCACTAGCATGATGCTAACACATTTTTACTAGTTTGTGTCATGTTTAAACCCTTAGCTAA
The DNA here is from genome assembly GCF_018812025.1 of Megalobrama amblycephala. NCBI lineage: Eukaryota > Metazoa > Chordata > Actinopteri > Cypriniformes > Xenocyprididae > Megalobrama > Megalobrama amblycephala. Next base: position 721 of record NW_025953543.1, on the reverse strand, counting down.
TTGCTATTAGCATGTAGCTATTCACTGCTAGCATGCGTAGCATGTTGGAAGTCCAGTTTGCTATTACATTTTTATGCTTTGCATTACAGAATCACATCAAGAAAAGCATCTTAATTGAAGATGGAAATCCTGCTCGATACCGTCTGCAAACAAGTACATACAATTTGGATCAATCTGAACTATATAGAAAAATGACCTTTGGAGAGAGAGACAAAAACAAACCCCATAAAACCATTCTGATGGTGGCAGAAACAGGAACAGGAAAAACAACCCTGATCAATGTGATGATCAACTACATGTTGGGTGTTCAGAGAGAAGACAAGGTTTGGTTTGAGATCACAGATGATCAGAGTGACCGAACATCAGCTCACAGTCAGACCTCCAGAATCACTGTTTATGGGTTTTATCCACAAGAGAGTCCAATCCATTTAACAATCATTGACACTCCAGGGTATGGAGACACTCGTGGAGTTGATGTTGATAAAGAGATCTCTGAGAGTTTGTTCAGATTAGGCATGTTTGATGACTGTGTTCATGGAATAGATGCAGTGTGTCTGGTGATTAAAGCAACACAGAATCGACTCTCTGACAGACAAATATACATATTTGATGCTGTTCAGTCTTTATTTGGGAAAGATATTGCTGAAAACATTGTCCTGCTCTTCACACACTCATCTGGAGCTCCACCTAAAAATGCCCTGACGGCTGTTAAAGAGGCTAA